>NC_059126.1:5914888-6159995 GCF_020740685.1 Jaculus jaculus
AATGGTGTGATCACCGTGAGTGTGAGGCCACATGAGACTACATAGTAAATTCCAGGTCACCCTGGACTAGAGTGAGACTTCATAAAAAAGGGGGGGAGGGGGGTGGTAACCATAAATCCCAAAATAAGTTTCTGGAAATTGCCGAAGCATCACAGTAATTACAAATATATCTGTGCTAAAACTTCTAATTAACAGGAAAAGTTGCAGGATTTTGTTTTAATATACAAATTTATATTATGGAAATTGCATATGATAATTTAAACAATATTTAAAATGTGACACATCTTAAATTTAAATATAAAAAATGAAAAATTATATCATCTTAACCAAGTTTAGATAAGCATATGAAAGTAAAAATTGCTATAAAAAATGAAAGGTCTCAATGCGTGTTGTGTTGCAAAACCTTTTATCCCAGCACTTGAGACACAAAAGTAGGAGGATCACTGTGAGTTAGAGGGCAGTCTGGGACTACAGAGTTAAATTCCATTTCAGCCTGGGCTAGATTGGGACCCTACATCAAAACTTTCTACAAAAGGAGTCAGGCATTGTGGTGCATGCCCTTTAATCCCAGCACTCAGAGGGCACAGTTAGAGGATCGCCATGATTTTGAGGCCACCCAGAGATTACATAGTGAAATCCAGATGAGCCTAAACTACAAGACCCTACCTCAAAAAAAAAATGGGATGGCTTAGCTATTAAGGTGTTTGCCTGCAAAGCCAAAATAACCTGGTTTGATTCCCCAGGACCCAAGTTAGCCAAATGCACAGGAGGCACATGTGTCTGGAGTTCATTTGCAATGGTTGAAGGTCCTATCAAGGACATTCCCCCCTGGTCCCCGCCCCCTGCTCCCTCTCGCTCTCTTTCTGTCTTTCTCTTTCAAATAATAAACAAAAATTTTTAAATAAAAGAAAGAAAAATTTTAAAAATGGTCTCAAACTCTTTGCCAACTATGTATCTGAGAGGGGATGATTGTGTAGAATCTTTTTTTAAAAAAATAAGAAAAAAGGTCAAAAAATGAAAACACTAGACAAAACAAAGCATCTCATCAATAAGTGGGCACACTAATTGGACAGATAGGTTCTCAAATAACACAATACATATAGCCAATAAGAGCTGGGTGTGGTGGTGTATGATTTTTTTTCCAGCCCTCAGGAGGCAGAGGTAGGAGGAAAACTGTGATTTCTGAAAAAGGCCACCATGAGAATACCGAGTGAATTCCGATCACCCTGGGCTAGAGTGAGACCCTACCTCACAAAAAAAGGCCAATAAGTATATTAAAATATTCAATATATTTAACCATCAGGGAAATGCAAATTAAAACTTCATGGAGATTTTATATCACCCCAGTCAGAATGGATATGTATGTCTTCTGAATTTTCACTTATTTGCACATGTGCCAAAGGTCATACCAGGGTCTCTCCACTACAAATGAGAAGGGCCCAAGCAGTTTTATTTTGGAGCCTGCAAAACTGAACCTGGACCAGTAGGCTCTGCAAGCAAGTGCCTTTAACCACTGAGCAATCTCCCCAGTCCCGAGAATAGTTAATATTAAGAAAACAAATGACAGCAACTGTTGGTAAGCATATGAGGAAAAGAAAACCTTATATACTGCTGGTTCTAGTGCAGACACTACAGAGGGTCCTCAGAACACTGCAAATGGGAGGACAAATTTAAGATTTCCAATTTTTATCTCTAATACTACTCAACATTTATTACGTAATATTTTTGCCTTCCTAAGAAATACTCCAGAATTCCACATCATGCCCACAAACAACAGTGCAATTTCCTCCTTCTAAGGGCTAGGGGATCCAACCTAAAAACACTTACATGTGAGAGCAGAGAGCTAGGGACCTGGCTCAGTGGGTAAGAGCAATTGCTGTGCAAGTATAAGGACTGACAGGGGGTCTGATTGGCCAGGCCTGATTCTCCAGGACCCACATGAAGAGCTGGTAAAGCGCTAGGAGAAAGCGTGTGGCTGAGAGAGACACAAATTGTCCTCTGCCCTCCACATGCACATACACAGGGCACATCTATCTGCACACACACATGTCTACACCATACACACACGTCTACAACATACACCTACTACACTATACACATACCACACCATACACACACTGCACTATACACACATCAAACCCCTACCCACACACAAACTTCTAAAAATTTTTATTTATTTATATATGTATTTATTTATTTATTTATTTATTTGACACAAACAGACACAGAGAGAAAGAGGCAGATAGAGAGAAAATGGGCACAGCAGGGCCTAGAACCACTACAAACCAACTCAAGACACTTGCGCCCCCTTGTGCTTTACGTGGGTCCTGGTGTTGGAGATGCAGCCCCTCTTAGATCTTGGGAACTGCAGCTGCTCTTTGCCCTTTTGAGACAGAGGCAATTAACATGAGGGAGGCAGCAGGCACAGAGGCCTTATCTGAGGGCCTAGAAGAAGCAGGTGCCAGACACAGAGTCATTAATTACCGTATGGTCCTGGTGAAGCTGACTTTAGGCATGTAGGCATTGTTGAGAAAGTTTTTTAATCTGTATATACGCCTGTATCTGCCTGTATAAACCTGAGCCTTGATGAGAACTTGTCTTGGCTCCATTCCTTGTGCTCTTGTCTCAGATTCATTCCCACTCCCTCCTTCGGGGTCTGTTTCGACTCTTGTACTGCAGGTCGGCACACCTGGGGAATCAAGTCTCCAACGGAGGTCCTAAGGCTTCACCGGCAAGCCTTTCCAGCCCTCCAAACACACGATTTTTAAAGACACTAACAAACTAGTAAAGCATTTGGCATGAAGCCTAGGCTGGTATTGACTGTCAGGTATAGTCACAGCAGCAGGTCAAACTTTTTTGTGATTATCAAGGAAATGACAAACATTGTTTATTAAAAAAAACAAGGTAATTTAAAAAGGGGGGCAGGAGGAATGACTTAGTGCTTAAGGCACTTACCTGCAAAGCCTCAGGGCACTGGTTTGATTCCTGACAACCCAGGTAATCCAGATGTAGTTGGTGATGCATGTGTCTGTAGTTCCTTTGCAGTGGCTAGAGGACCTGGTGTGCCCATTCTCCCTCCCTCCCTCCCTCCCTCCCTCCCTCCCTCCCTCCCTCCCTCCCTCCCTCCCTCTCTTCCTCCCTCCCTCTCTCTCTCTCTCTTCCTCTCCCTCCCTCCCTCTCTTCCTCCCTCCCTCTCTCTCTCTCTCTTCCTCTCCCTCCTTCCATCCCCCCTTTCTCTCTCTCTCTCACATAAATAAATACATATTAAATAAGTAAATAAAAATAATTTAAAAAATATAAAGAGAATAAAGAATTTGTGAGGGCCCACTATGTGACAGCCAATACACGGATATTCTCTCTTTTAATCTTCATGACAGCTTTGACCTCACTAAGAAAACTGAGCTGTGAGTTAAAATAACTGTCCAAAGTCTCACAATTTCAAGGTGGCACAGTACGGATTGCAAAGCAAATCTTTCTCCGAACTCAGAGGTCCTTCTAGAATATAGTCAGCCTTACTATTAATTGGAACTGCCTAGAAAGGAAATGCTATGCAGGAAAGGTAAACACAAAGAGAGGAGGTGGGAAAAAAATCCTCTCTCTTCTACTCTAGGGAGTAGGAGAACACAGTGTAATTCACACTTGGAATAGAACTAACTTAAGGACACCTGTAACAGGAATGTGTACCACAATGAATTTTGTATTTGTAAAAAATATCATCTTGATTTAAAAACCAGTTTGCTCTATAATTTCTTTCTTCTTAAATGTTGGATGTTGGTCAAATGACATGATGAATCACACCAGTGCAAACAGAACTAGCAATTTAAAATGTTTACTGTAGATATCATTACATACCAGTTGCTCTACAATAAACTATATAAATTTCAATGCCTTGTCTGTTTCTTGTCATTATTTTTCTAGAAGCCTTTACAAATATACTAGCAAATAACTATTGCAAAAATTCAATGCACTTCCTAAACCTACAGATGAATATGTCATCCATTATCATTACAAGTTCCATGGTCCCATGAAAATATCTCTATTTCTAATGTTCCAAATTAAAATCCAAAATAAGCAAGAGAGAGGAAAATAAGATTAAGGCATAACTTATTTTTAAAAAAAACATCAAAATAATAGAGAAACTAGTGAAACAAGTACTGAAGAGATCAATAAAATTCACCGTCTTAGGGACTCATTACAAAAAGTGAATAAAGGCACAAATTATGACTATCAGAAGTCAGGGAACTTAGCCTCTGTCTGGAGAGGCCTAGCAAGCTGCTGTTTTTGCCAAGACACAGAAAAGGCTCACTGTGGGCCTCAAAAGTATCAGGACTCAGAAGCCACCATTGCTTCGGTACTAGGTAATTAGGTATTTTATTCAGTATTCCATTTTGTGCAGTTTAGCCTAATCCTGCCTCATAAAATACTTTTCATTAGAGCCTCAATTAGGTTACCCTGCCTTGAAATTAGCAAAAACATGTTAAATGGCCAACTTCAGAATGCTAAGTAGTTTGAGGAAGTTTACTTCCAAAGGACAAGTAATTAAGCAGGCAGAGCCTTCTGAGAGGTAACAAAACACCCTCAGCACAATAGGTGTCCCTGTCCTATTTGTCCAGTAAGATCTGTGCACAGCAACAACAGCTGTTGTTGCTTTCTAGGGTGGGCAAGTTGTGTCTACGCTGGGAGTGCTGGCGTGTGTAACCAAACTTTTCTTTTCGGCTTAGCGCTGAGACAGGGTCTCACCCTGCCGCTACCGAGGCCTTGAACGTCAGGCAGCAGTGCCCCGCAGCGGCCTCCCACGTGCTGCGATTACAAGTGCGAATCTTCGTGCACCAGCTTTCCACGAGATCAAGAGCGAGCCCAGTTCCCGCAGTCACATCAAGCCTCATCAGGGAATTATCATGTGGGCGCTTCAGAGGCCTGTCCCTTTCCGCTGTCCCTGCAGGGCCATGGGCCCTCTGGGGTGTATTGCCCGCCCACCCCCTGCGGCAGGGTTCCCCACTGGCTTCGCAGCTCCTGGCTTTGCCAAGGTCAGCTTGGTGCCGAGCACAGAGACAGGGAACAGATAAGAAAATAAGTGCGCCGGAACCGCAAAACTTCATACATCCAGAATTGAGCCTTGGCACTGCGCAGCCTCAGGCCCAGGGCCCTTGCCAGCGTCCCTCCTCGGGGCAGCCCTCCACGTGCAAAGAGGGCTGGGAGCTCGGCATCAATGATCAGAGCCCCAAGGTCCTGTCCCCGTGGTTAAGCTTTCTAGGCTGCGGGGCCTCCTGGCGGTCTTCACCGAGAGCCCAGGAAGCCCAGGCCCTGGTGCGCGCCCTCCGCAGCGCCATGACCCGAGGCCGGCCCCACGTGGAAGCCCGGCCCCTCCAAGAGCGCTGCCTGGGCCCGAGGTGATGTCGGACCCCACCTCTCTGCAGCAGACCCGGCTGCCTCCCCTTCCTTCCCCGCCTACCTGGTGGGAGATCTGGCCGAGCTCCCGGCTGCTGACAGAAGCCGCCATGGCACAGACGAAAGCGCAGCCTCCCTGGCGCCAGGCAGGGCCACGTGGTGTCCCGCGGCTCTGCACACCGCGCGCAGGGGCGGCTGGGTAAGCGAGCTGTTGGGTGCCCGGATGGCCGTGCCCTCCCGACACGTGCGATGGGCTCCTAGGACCATGCCACTGACCACGGGGCGCGCCAGCGAGGCCTTCCTGGAAACCTCATGGCGTTGCACATTATAGAAAGCAGACCGAGCACCGTCCTGAATCATGCTGCTCCAGAAGGCTCCATTAGAAAACGGGAAACAAACAAAAAGGAAATTGCCAAGCAGGATTTTTTACTACACAAATGCACGTATGATTGTCTAATGAAATATGCTTGCCAAAGTTATATATGCGGACTCGAATCACGTGCATTCTAAATGCTTGCTCCCCAGGTCGTGGCAATTTAAAAAAATTACGTGTTTTTCTATCTTTCATTTGAAGGAAAAAGAGAGAAATACGCAGAGAGAGAGAAAGAGAGAGGAATGGAGAAAGGGAGGGAGAGACAGAGGTAGGTAGGGGCGAGTGGGCAGGGCCGGACAGGGGGATGTGGAGGGAGAAGAAGAGGTGTGAGAAAGGGAGAGGAATAGGGAGGGGAAAAGAGAGGATGGTACTCCTGCAAGGTGAATGCTTGCTGGAGGATATATGTTGTTACGTCAAGACATATGGGTGTTAGAGCCTGCTCCCCCTTGCCAGAGTTCTGCTCATAATTCTGCAGCTGGTTTCTACCTGCTGTGCCGCAGGTGATGTCAGGACCCTGCCCATGTCATGCTGTCCCGTCCTCCTCAACTTCCACTAGAGTCTGGAAGCCAAAATGAAGACTTTCCTCTCATCAGCTGCTTTAAGTAAGATGCTTTATCCCAACAACATGAAGGCCTTATGGTCAATGTTTCATTTACATGGACATGCATATACACACAAACACAAAAAAGTATATGTGTCTCTCTGTGTATGTATATCTGTTTCTAGAGGTATAGTAATTTTTTTTAAATAGGATATTTCAGAATTTTTTAGAAGCACATTGCTTTGTCCTGCAAGTTATTAAATACTGCCCCCATTTTCTCCTCTAAGGCAGTAAAGAAGTCATTTGGTAGCACTAATGTGGAAGAACTCCTGGATTTAGCATTCACTAAAGATTCTCTTCAGCCCCATTGACTCTGAACTTACAATGGACCCTTCTCTTTAGTGTTACTACTGGGTGAGACCTTCCTGTTACTAGCAGATGGTGCTTAGTTGGGTCTTGTATGATTAGATTTCACCTGAACATGTGACTCAAAAGCACTCTAGATGAGCTACTACAAGCATTCTGCCTCCCAGAAAACATGGTTCCTGAGCAACTGCACTTGGGTTTCTGCTCTTGGGGGCTGATTTCAGTTGCCAGAGAGTGCAAATTCTTGTGGATCTCTGCTGTTTTGAGGAAAAGAAAAGGTGCAGGTAAAATTGCTTTTGGAAGTACAGGCCTACCTACAATATCCATGGACTCAGCCAACTGTGGCTTGAATATGCCACACAAAAAAGGTAAAATTGCACCTGTACCAAACAGTTACTGTCTTTCCTCCATTATTATTTTTTGCTTAATATTTATTTATTTGTAAGGAAAAAGAAATAGAGAGAATATAGGCATGCCGGAGCCTCTTGCCACTCACTCTAGACATATGCCCCACTATGTGTATCTGGCTCACATGAATACTGGGGAAACAAACTCTGGCCACTTAGCTTTGCATACAAAAACCTTCAGCCATTGAGCTATTTCCTCAGCCCATTACTATTTCTTAACCAATACCAGAAAACAACTAGATACAGCTGTACATCAGTTATCCAGGTTGAGCATCCTGTATCAAAATGTTTTAGACCTGAAGTATTTTAGATTCAGACTTCTTCAAATTTTGAATTATTCCCCTATACAAAATAATACACCACTGCAATAAGACCAAAATCTAAACAGGAAATCCATTCTAAGCAATACAGGGCAGAGATGATTCAAACCCTGGGACTGGCCTTGCTAGGCAACAATTCTGCCACTGAATCACATTCCTGCTCTTTATCATGATATTTATGTTTCATAAATACTTTATACACATAGCCTGAAAGTGACTCTGTTCATATTAAAAAGAATTTTTTTTGTAATTTTTATGCTGTTGCAGCAGAATTTCCTATTTGAAACACAATGTCAGAATCCAAGAACTTTCAGAGCACTTCAGATTTTCAGACCAAGCATGTTCCACCTATGCCAAGAAACTTAGGGGTGCTGTCCGGGGGCATATGTGGTTTATATGCAAGCACATTGTATTTTTAAATAAGACATATGAGCATGAGCATACTTGGGTATCTGCCGTGGTTATGCACTAATTCCTGATTATACAGAGGATGATTGTGCATGTATGGATTTTAATAAGCCTAAATTTCACATCTTTACTGCCTTTCCAACACATCAAGAACAGAGAGTATCTAGAAGAATGTGAGACAGAATAAAGGTTAAGTCATGCCCAGACCTTGCAGTGGGTCGTGAGTTGCAGCTGCTCTGAACATTCTCCTCTTGAACAGTAACCAGGTTTCCATTACTACAGAGGTGGGGAAAAGCAGGTGAGACTCTAAGGGTGGCAACAGTGTTGTTTACTGTAATACTGACATGTTGCTTTTAGTTTGAACAAACAGTAAATGTCACTGCAATTGTTTGAAAGGAAGTGATCACAAGTGTGATTGAAGATGAAAGAAAATTAATTTCTCTGTGTCTACAATGTGACATTCACAAGAATCAACTTAACTTTTTAGACACATTCATTTTCAAACTCTAGGCATGAAAAATGAAAGAAAAGTGATAGAGAGACAGCTTAGTGTTTAAGGTATTTATCTGTGAAATCTATGGACCTAGACTTGATACCCAAGAACCCACATAAGCAGATTCACATGTGTCTGGAGTTGGTTGGCAGTGGGTAGAGACCCTGGCATGACTATCCACTCTCTCTTTATATGTCTCTCTCTTTAGCTCCCCCCCACTCAACTACATAAATAATAACCACATTTGTTTATTTTTAGTTATTTCTGAGTAAAAGACAGAGAGAGAAGAGGCATAGAGATAGATAGATAGATAGATAGATAGATAGATAGATAGATAGATAGATAGGGAATGAATGGGTGTGTCAGGGCCTCCAGCCACTGTGAAGGAACTCCAGACATTTGTGCCCCTTGTGCATCTGGCTAATGTGAGTCCTGGAGAATTAAGCCTTGAACTGTGGTCCTTGGGCTTCACAGGCAAGTGCTTAACCACTAAGATATCTCTCCAGCCCTAAAACACTTTTTGAGAAATGAAAAAACTTAGTTAGCAATGGCTCTTCCTGAAGCAAATTTTCAACCTCTCCCCTGAGACATGTGGCAATGTCCTGAGACAGAGACAGATGTCTTCATCACAACTGAGTTGGGGTAAACAGCTCCAAGTGGGTAGAGTTGACCAATGCTGCTGAATACCATCAATGCTTAGGAATCCCTCTTCCTAAGGAAATGTGAGAAACTGAACCAGAAACCCTGTAATTTATGACATAGAATGTAAGTCATTGGCAGTCTTTGTTATTATCTTGCATTATTCTCATGTATATTACTGCAAACAGAAGGATGCTCTCTGGGCTTCCGAAGAGCATCAACACATTTCCATACTTATTTCAGTAAAATTTAGTCTGCATTTAATGTACAGTTATGGCTGAACCTTGAGTTTAAAAACCTGAGTGGGACAACAAGACCTAAATTGTGAAAATATTTCTTTTGTAAAACTTTAGCTAACAGTCAAATGGAAACCAAATACAGGAATGCTATCACTATCAGAGCAGATCACAGGCACAGTACTGAGTGTAACTGCAATGAGATCAATAATCAGGGACTCCATCATAGTTCAAAAAACACAAGCACTTCTACTAGATAGGGTCACTGCAAAAACATGACATGCATAAAAAGAGTCAACTTCTGTAAGAAGATGTTTGACAACTTTCTTATCTACTTTCCAGCAAAATGTGCTGAATGTTAACTTCATTTGCTGAAGAATATGGATGAGGAAAAGATGTCAGAAAACCACCCAGTCCTGGAATTGAGTTTTGGAAGATAGTGTGATTTTGTAACTTTTTTGATGGCTCCTTGGCATTCACTCTCTTCTCATTACCTGTATTGTATCTCCCACCAAAATGAAATGAGCACTGATCATAACTTTTCTGGCATTCAATATATTCTATATAACAAAATGTTATATGCACATGTGGAGAAGTGTACATTGTACCTAGTTTGTCTAAACTATAATTATTGATACAGAAATCCTCTGCAAATTTTCTACATATAGCACAACTTTAGGTTAAACCACATCATCTCACTGAAGCTCAAGGGTAGAGAGATACTCTAAAGGGTGGGCAGCAGCCCAAAAGGTTCCCTAATGTCAAAAGCTCTTTATATGGCTAGATAGATGGTGTTTACCTGCAAAGCCTAAAATCCTGGGTTTGATTCCCACTTAAAGACAGATGCACCAGTGTTGCACATGGGTCTGGGGTTTGTGTTCAGCAGCTGGAGGCCCTGGTATGCCCATTCCCTGAGCCTGTTTGTCTGTCTTCTTTCACCTCTCTCTCTCTGTATCTTCCTCTTTCTGTCTCAAATAAACTTTTTTGTTTTTTACAAATCACTATTTATAACAACATGAAATGCTTCATTTGGCATGTGATCTTAGCCCAATTAGAATAGCAGGACATTAAGAATAAGAATCCATAAAGTTTTGTTCTTAGATTTTTCATGGAATCGTTTTGCTCACTGACTTATGTATTTTATGAAGGCAATCTTCCTCATTTTTGTAATTGAAGTAGCAAGAGGCCACTTCAGTTCCCTGCAACATGCTTTTAAAGAATACTTTCAGATTTTTTATAGCAATTTTTTAAAAAATTATAAAAAAAAATACACACAAATTAAAGAAAACAGTGGTAACTTGTTAGGAAAACTGATTTATTAGAATTTAATTTGCCCAATTCTTACTAGCAGTCTTCCCTTACCTTTTTCCATAGCTCTGTGGTCACCATGGAAACCAATATATGGCCCATAACTACAGAGGAAACAAGTAGCCTAGTAGACACTACAGGAGAAGATGGTACTGGGATTCCTTTAAAGCTTCATTCATTCCCATGGAATTTTCACTACTTAAGCAGTTTGATGATCACCTATGAAGCTCACTTACAAAGCACTCTTTCATGACCTTCCTTGGAAATGATCCAGTTGAAAGTTTTCCTTGGGACCCTTAATAAAACAATTGGAAGCCAACATTTCATTTCATAGCTGCCTGAGTCCATAAATAACATTTAAGAGAAAAAAATCAAGGTTAACCAGAAAAAGTAAAATGAAAATACTGAGCTGGAGAGAAGGCTTATTGGTTAGGGCACTTTCCTGAAAACCCAAAGGGCCTCAGTTTGATTTCCCAGGACTTTCTTATGCCAGATGCACAAGGTGGTACATAAGTCTAGAGTTCATTTGCAGTGGCTAGAAGCCCTGGCATTCCCACTCTTTCCCTCTGTCTCACTCTCCCTCTTTCTCTCAAATAAATAATAATATATTAAAAGTATATACATTCAGAAGAAAAACATAGGGAGTACTAATCAACCCCAACACAGTTCTCAGACTCTTGAAAACCATGCTCATTTGTAGTTATTTGCATGCATAGATCTATATGCCTCCTCAGCAAAGACTTGAGAAGTTCCTAAACTCTTGATTATCTAAATTTGAGCTTTCATAAGAATAGGAAGTAAGGACTAAGGTAGAGATATACTTGTTCTGAGTATTGAATGTATACCCAAATACGTACACCAAGATCCTAAGGAAAGGTGGAGATGTTTATTGATTACATGCATTGTAAAACTATTTGTTCAGTAATTAGGTGATGACTTACCAGTGGCAAGTTATGACACGAATATGGACTTTACTTGATACCTTTTCTAGAATTACCAAATAACACATTGTTTAAAATTCCTAGTTTTTGATAACAACAATAGAAAATTATAATGTGTGAAAAATAGACAATATGAACCTTGCACAAGAATGAAAGAAACTATCAGTAAAGCTTTCCTCAAGGAAATTTAGTGGTTGGACTTCATAGTCAAAGACTTTATTCATTATTTAAATTTACTCCCAGACCAAAGTTGACTATAGATAAAGAACTAGAGGAAAGGGCTGGAGAGATGGCTTAGCGGTTAAGTGCTTGCCTGTGAAGCCTAAGGACCAGGTTCGAGGCTCAGTTCCCCAGGACCCCCATTAGTCAGATGCACAAGTGGATGCATGCATCTGGAGTTCATTTGCAGTGGCTGGAAGTCCTGGTGTGCCCATTCTCTCAATCTCTCTCTCTCTCTCTCTGTCTCTCTCTCTCTCTCTCTCTCTTTCTCTCTCTCTCACTCTCTCTCTCTGCCTCCTTCACTCTCGATCTCTCTCATATAAATAAATAAATAAATAAATAAATTTAGAAAAAAAAAAGAAAGAACTAGAGGAAAATATGAGACTAATGTTTCACCAAACAAAAATAGGTATATAAGGAGATGGCAATTATTTTTAAAGAGTAAAATAGACATTCTGGCATTGAGAAATGAAATACTTAATTAAATCATTCAAAGGCTTTTAGAGGGCTTAGTGGTTAAAGAAACTTGTCTGCAAAGTCAAAGGACCCAGGTTTGATTCCCCTGAATCCATGTAATCCAGATGAACAAGATGGCACGTGTTTCGGGACTTCACCTGCAGTGGCTGTAAGCCCTAATACACCCATTCTCTATCTCACTCTGTCTCCCTCCCCGCTCTCTCTCTTTCATATAAACAAGTAGATATATTTTTTAAACATTCATTATTATATATCACTCTTGTGTTCTTGTTTCTGCTTGCTTGATTTGAGTGCTTGCTCTGGAAAAATTTAAATTCCAATGTATACATTTTTATCTATAATTTATATATTAGCACTACATCTGATTCAAAGTCATTCATGCTAATATCATACTCAATGTATGACTTAAAACTTTCCATCTAAGAGGAAGAACAAGAGACAGATGTCCACTGTCACCTTCAGAGTGGAGTTACTGACTTGCACAAACATGACTTTTGTGGCCCATGCACTCCATGGGTCACAGTGATGAACTTTCCTATGAGCTCATGCTGTAATCTCAGTCTAAAATTACCCTTGGCAAGTTCCAAACCTCATTTTGTCCCCCTGATTATCTTAGTAATCCTTCATTTCTTCACATCAGTATTTGTGAGAATCTCTAGAAAGAATCATTCCATAAAGTAAGGCATCTAATACATTTATGGCCATGGCTTCACAGAGTAGGACTATTATAGCTGACGGTCAACAAAATTACTGTTAGATGTTCAATATATAATTTCAGTGGGAGAGTGTCATGAATTTGAGGCCACCCTAAGACTACATATTGAATTCTAAGTCAGCTTGAGATAGAATGAGACCCTACCTTGAAAAGCCAAAACTAAATAAATACAAAACAAAATAAAATGAACCAATAAAAAAATAATTTCACTGAATTGAGCTTACTTGGAAACCACTAACGCTCTAATTTCTTCTGAACATTACGCAAACAACCTAAATCAAAATTTTTTTATCTTGTTAATTTTTTTATTAACAACTTCCATGATTATAACAAATACCCCATGGTATTACCCTTCCTCCTCCCACTTATCCCTTTGAAACTCCACTCTCCATCATACCCCCTACCCATTTCGCTCAGTCTCTCTTTTACTTTTAATGTCTTGATCTTTTCCTCCTCTTATGCAGGTAGGTAGTGTCAGGCACTGTGAGGCCATGAATATCCAGGCCATTTTGTGTATGGAGGGAGCATGTTGTATGGAGTCCTGCCCTTCCTTTGGCTCTTACATTCTTTCTGCCACCTCTTCCGCATTACAACCTGAGCCTTGGAAGGTGTGATACAGATATTGTAGTACTGAGCACTGCGGTCACTTGTTTCCATCACCAAGGTACCTTCTGAGTCATCCCAAGGTCACTTCCATCTGAAAAGAGAAGATTCTCTACCAAAAGTGAGAGTAGCATTAATATAAGGGTGTGAATATTAACAGCAGTGCTTACTGGGTGCTTTGATAAGCATAATATATACATACATTTAGCCAGACAACAGCAGACGTTACACCCCTAGGGCTCATGACTACCCCTGTTTTAAGTTTTCATATCAGGGATGTATTCCCTCCCCATGGAGTAGGCTTCCAGTCCAATTAGAGGGCAGTTGGTTTCCCCCATAACAGAGTGCCACTATTGCACCTGTTGGCTCATTGGGCCTGGCTGGCCAATTATAAGGCATGCAGTGGCCATTGATGAGTATCTTCACTGGTGAGTTCTCTTTCTCCCATTGAACTGCAAGCTTTCTGTCAGCTGGTCTACATGGAGGAGTTTATCAGCTTAGATCCAGCAAGATTTTTCAGTGGCCTTGCAGCCCAAGTATGTGGAGTCTTCAGCAATAGGGTCTTAATTCTATTCCTGGTGGGCAACCAAGGGCCTCAGCAATGGCCTATAATGTTGTGGGGGCATCAGGGATCTACCTGGCCAACAACTCACTGGAAGGTATCCCATCCCTGGCACTGAAAATATTCTAGCAATGATCTATGTCTCCTGAGTGTTCCATTGTCCAAAAAAATAGGATTACATATGTTTTATTCATATTCTCTTAGATTTTGATTACTTTCTTTTACTCAATCTCTTCCCCAGACCTCATTTTGGGCCTTTTCACCCCCATTAATCTATTCTTCTATTTACGTATATACAATGCCACTCTATTAAGTACCCCCCTCTCTTCCTTTCTGTTCCCTTTCTATCTTTTTTCTAGCTTACTGGCCTCTGCTACTGAGTTTTTTCCTTCTTACACAGAAGCCAGTCATCTGTAGCTAGGATCAACATATGAGAGAGAACAGGCGATGCTTGGTTTCTGGGCCTGGTTTACCTCACTTGGTATAATACTTTTCAGATACATCCATTTTCCTTCATTTTTCTTTACCACTGAGTAGAACTCCATTGTATAAATTGCCATATCTTCTTTATCTGTTCATAAGTTGAGGGATATCTAGGCTGATTCCATTTCCCAGCTATTGTGAATTGAACAGTAATAAACATGGTAGAGCATGTACTTCTAAGGAAATGTGATGAGTCCTTAGGATATATGCCTAGGAATGCTATAGTTGGGTCACATGTAGATCAATTTTTAGCTGTCTTAGGAACCTCCACACTGATTTCCACAATGGCTAGACCAGATTGCATTCCCACCAACAGGAAAAAGAGGGGTCCTCTTTTTCCACATCCTTGCCAGCAGTTATGGTCATTTATTTTCATGGTGGTAGCCAATCTGATAGGAGTGAGATGGGATCTCAATGTAGTTTTGATCTGCATTTCCCTGATGAATAGGGATGTAGAACATTTTTTTTAGATGCTTATATGGCATTCATATTTCTTCTTTTGAGAACTCTATTTAGTTCCAGAGTCCATTTTTTAATTTGCTTGTTTGATTTCTTATTATTTAATTTTTTGAATTCTTTGTGTATCCTAGATATCAATCCTCTATCAGATGTATAGCTGGCAAAGATTTTTTCCCATTCTGTAGGTTGCCTCTTTGCTTTATTCATAGTGTCTTTTGCCATACAAAATCTTTGTAATTTCATGAGGTCCCAGCAGTTAATTTGTGGCTTTACTGCCTGAGCAATTGGGGTTATATTCAGAATGTCTTTGCCAAGACCAATATTTTGAAAGGTTTCCCCTGATTTTTCCTTTAGCAGCTTCAGAGTTTCCAGTCTGATGTTAGGGTCTTTAATCCATTTGTACTTAATTCTTCTGCATGGAGAGAGAGAAGAATCTATTTTCATCTTTCTACAGATAAATATCCAGTTTTCCCAGCACCATATGCTGCAGAAGCTGTCTTTTCTCCAATGAGCACTTTAGGCATTTTTTATCAAACATAAAGTGACTATAGCCACCTGGACTTGCATCTGGGTCCTCTATTCTGTTCCATTGATCTACATATTTGCTTTGGTGCCAGTACCATGCTGTTTTTTTTACTATGGCTCTGTAGTATAGATTACAATCAGGTATGGTGATACCACCAGCCTCATTTTTTTTGCTCAGTATTATTTTAGATATTCAAGGATTTTTGTGATTCCAAATGAATTTTTGGATTTTTTTTTCTATTTCTGTGAAGAATGCCATTGGAATTTTGATAGGGATTGCATTAAATGTGTAGATTGCTTTTGATAAGATTGCCATTTTCACAATATTGATTCTTCCGATCCAGGAACAAGGGATGCTTTTCCAATTCCTAGTGTCCTCTGCAATTTCTCACTTGAGTGGGTTATAGTTTTTTTTTTTTTTTTTTTTTTTTGAGGTAGGGTCTCACTCTGGCTCAGGCTGACCTGGAATTCACTATGTAGTCTCAGGGTGGCCTCGAACTCTCAGCGATCCTCCTACCTCTGCCTCCCGAGAGCTGGGATTAAAGGTGTGCGTGTTATAGTTTTTATTGTACAGATCCTTTACTTCCTTGATTAGGTTTATCCCAAGGTAGTTTGTTTTCTTTGGTGCAATTGTGAATGGGAGTGATTCTCTGATTTCATCTTCTGTGTGTTTGTTGTTAGCATATAGGAATGCTACTGATCTCTGTGTATTTATTTTGTATCCTGCTACATGGCTGTAGGTGTTTATCAGCTCTAACAGTTTCCTGGTAGAGTCTTTAGGGTCCTTTATATACAGAGCCATGTCATCTGCAAATAATAACTTGATCTCTTTCTTTCCAATTTGTACCCCTTTTATGTGCATCTCTTACCTTACTACTGTGGCTAAGACTTCCAGTACTATATTAAATAAAAGTGGGGACAGTGGACAATCCTGTCTTGTTCTGGATTTTAGTGGAAAAACCTCCAGTTTTTCCCCATTTAGTAACATGTTGGCTGTAGGCTTGTCATAAATAACCTTTATTATATTGAGATATGATCCTTCTATTCCTAGTCTCTGTAGGGCTTTTATCATGAAGGGATGTTAGACTACGTCAAATGCTTTTTTCTGTTTCTAATGAGATGATCATATGACTTTTGTCCTTCAGTCCATTATATAATATATTACATTTATTGATTTGCATATGTTGAACCATCTCTGCAACTCTGGTACAAAGCCTACTTGGTCCAGGTGAATGATCTTTCTGTTATATTATTGTATTGTTTGCCAATATTTTGTTGAGAAGTTTTGCATCCATGTTCATGAGGGAGATTGGCCTATAATTTCTTTTTTTGTGCTATCTCTACCTGGTTTTGGTATCATGGTGGTGCTGGCTTTGTAGAGGGAGATTGGTAGGATTCCTTCTTTTTCCATCTTATGGAAAAGCTTAAGAAGCAATGGCATTAGTTCTTCCCTGAAGGTCTAGTAAAAATCAGCAGAGACTCCAACTTGGCCTTTAATTTTTTTATCTGGGAGATTTTTGATAACTGCTTGGATCTCCATGCTTGTTATAGGTCTATTTAAGTGATTAATCTCATCTTGGTTTAATTTAGGTAGGTCATATAAAGCAAGGAAATCATCCATTTCTTTTAGACTTTTATACTTAGTGAAGTATATGTTTTTATGTCTCTAGATTTTTTGAATTTTTCTGGTATCTGTTGTCATGGTCCCTTTTTCATCTCTAATTTTATTAATTTGTGTCTTTCTCTCTTTCTTTTGGTCAGATTTGCTAAGGGTTTATAAACCTTGTTTATCCATCCAAAGAACCAACTCTTTGTTTCATTGATTCTTTGTAATTTTTTTTTGTTTCTATTTCATTAATTTCTGCCCTACTCTTTATTATTTCTTCCCATCTATTGATTTTTGGTTTGTCTTGTTCTTCTTTTTCCAAGGCCTTAAGGTGAAGCATTAGGTCATTCACTTGCGACCTTTCTAAATTCTTAACATAGTTAAGGGTATAAATTTGCCACTTAGTACTGTCTTCATTGTGTCCCGGAGATTTTAGGATGTTTTGTTCTTATTAATGTTTGACTCTATGAATTTTTTGATTTCTTTATTTATTTCTTCATTGACTTATTCATCATTTAATAGTGTATTGTGTTCCCATTATTTAGTGTATGCTCTATAGCTTTTCTTGCTATTGATTTTTAATTTTTATTCCATTGTAGAAGATAGAATGCAAGGAATTGTTTCAATTTTCCTGTATTTATTAAGGTTTGTTTTATGTGCTAATATATAGTGTATTTTAGAGAATGTTCCAAGTGCTGTTGGAAAGAAGGTATATTCTGCAGCATTTGGATGAAATGTTCTGTATATATCTGTTAGGTCCATTCCTCCTATGACTTCATTAATTCCAGATGCCTCATGTTTATTTTTTCCCAGGATGGCCTGTCAATTGATGAGGGTGGGGTGTTGAAGTCCCCCACTGCCACTGTGTTTGGTGTTACGTGTGTCCTTAGTTCTAATAGTGTTTGTTTGAGGAATTTGGGAGCCCCCATGTTAGGTGCATATATGTTTAGGATTCCAGTGTCCTACTGTTGGATTGTGACCTGAATCAGTAATAAAGTGACCTTCCTTACTTTTTTTGACTAACATTGGACTGAAGTCTATCTTGTCAGATATTAGGATAGCAACCCCTGCTTGTTTTCTAGGCCCATTTGCTTGAAACATCATTTTTCAACCTTTCAACCTAAGATAATGCCCATCCTTTGTAGAAAGGTACGTTTTTTAGAGATAACAAATTGTAGGATCCTGCTTTTTAACCCAGTCTGCAAACCTATGTCTTTTGGTTGGGGCATTGAGGCCGTTGATATTAAGAGATATTATTAAAATTGTGTATTTATGTTTGCCTTTTTTTTTTTTTTGTAGTTCTGGTTATACCTTTGCTCTCCTGTGTTAACTAGTATTTGAGTATTGTTTGGGTCAGTAGGGTTGGAAACAAGCATCTTAAGCAGGGCCTTCCGCTCATATTCTGCTGGTAATTGTGCTAACTACCTCTTCATAAGCCCATTATCTATTTGTATATGCTTTTCCTGTGAGAAACTTATGTGCAAAATTGGTTTCATGAGGCAAATGTAAGTCATTACTGAATAAAATGATGTGCCAAAATGTGTTAAGTCTGCAACTCAAAGAATATCTTAAAGTATTACCAAATATATGTATGTATAAAATACCTTAAAGTAGCACCAAACATATACATACATATATAATTTGGAAGACTGTAATTATATAGAAATGTTTCTAGTAGAGGTGTTTAAAGGCATTGGTTATAATTTCAGGTATGGAAACCTTTTGCCAAGTAGTTTACACTCACCAACTTATTAATTCATTTAAAAGCTATTAAACAGCAATTTATGCTGTACAGTGTTTTCAACATTGGGTTCACTCAGGTGGTGAGGTCATGAGCTGATGAATCTCTCCACACTAGCACCTCAAACTCCAGTCACACTGGTGATTCCAGGACCCCACAGACCCCCTTAGCAGTATCAAGACATGCAGGACAGCAGCTGACACCCCGGGGGGTGAGGAGGTACAAGCAGAGAGGGGCAGGTGTCCTTTAGTTACTTTGATGAAATTCCGTAGTAAGTAGGCAAATACATTGTCATGCTAATTCCTATTGCAGAACACACTGGGATATCAAAGAAGTGAGAGTATCCTACGGAAAACTAAACTGCCCTCCTTGTCACATATTCTAGTGATACCTGGGTATGTGGATCAATATGAGTAGGACATAGAAGCTTTATTTCTTTTTCAAAACATCCCTTCATATTCCAGAAAATGTGCATAAGCGAAGTATCTGTTAAAAGGAATAGATTTGAATAAAAGTAAAAATGTAAAGAAATAATTCTTTGGGGGGTTTGTCAGACTTAGGGCAGGTTTGAATTTAGTGTCCCTTGCAGAGACTGATTGAAAGATTGTCTTCTGGCTCCTGTCTGGTAGATTAATGGTAAACAATCTCCTACCCCAACATAAAACCTTCCAAAATCAACGAGACTCTTTCTATGAACCTATACTAAACAAACATGGTGGTTTATATCAAACCTGTTTCTCCTCTAGGATGCTGAAATTTTGGTACAGTTAGGCAGCCAGTATGTGATCCTCAATTCATAACACCCTTGGGTGCTAAGTGTCTAATGAGCTCCTGAGGAAGATGAAACTTTAGTGACATTTGTCACAACTGTTGTCACCACTCATTTCTGAAGGCGTTAGGTCTTATTAACAATAGACCCAGTTTCACACTGATGATGTCCTGCTGGAAAATGTTTCCTGTTGAGAAACCGAACTGGTGACTCTGCATTAGATTTTTGTTTGTTTGTTTTGGTTTTTCAAGGTAGGTTTTCTCTGGAGCCCTGGCTGACATAGGATTTTCTATGTGGTCTCAGGGTGGCCTCAAACTCCCTGTGATCCCCCCTACCTCTGCCTTGTGAGTGCTGGGGATTAAAATGTGCACCACCATGCCTGGTTTCCGTGCATTAGCTTGGTAGAAACAAAGAGTTAAAAGTTCTGAATACCTAAATCCTAAGTCCTTTGAATGGAACACACATGTTATTCAAATCCCAATACCAGGAGACAAAAGGGCTCTTTATTCCATACATTTGGAGGTATTTTCAAATACAACTAGGAAACATTCAATATCCAACTTACATTCTCTACTTTATTCCCTACGGCTAATGAGCAGAGCCTACTAAAAATGCTCAAGGGTGGAAACAATCAGTAGACAACTGGAAAGACTAGACCACAGGCAAACACCAGGGAAACTTAGATTCAGAAGCTGATGAGAGTCAAATCCAAGCAAGGAGTGGAAGTGGTGGAACCACCTGTGCAGAGAAGCCAGGTGTCAAAGAAGCAACTCTGCAGGACAGGATGTCCATGTAGGTGTCCCCATGGGCTACCTGCACCCTCAGTTTGGATACCCAAGGCCTGCAAGAAAGAGCTGGTCAGACAAGGGGCCAAAAACAGGATTTTAAAGTCAGAAGAGCTTTCCAATTTCATCTCCTTTTCTTACTATTTTTCTTTCTTTTTAAAGGTAAATCTCCTTTTATCATGTCTCATATCTTAATTCCATGCCATCCCTAAAGTAGCCACTGAACAGATGGCTACCCTTCCAAACAAATTTTATATCAAGAATACCAGTGTAAGTGGCTGGGAAGGCTCAGAAGTTACATAAAGGCACCTACTTACAAACTCTGCCAGTATAGGTTCTAGACCTAGTACCCACATAAGGAAAAAAAGAAAAAAATAGCCAGATGCACAGGGTAACACATGTGTCTGGAGTTGATTTGCAATGGCAAGAGGCACTGTAGTACACATTCATATTCATTCTCTCTCTCCTCTCCATTTTCTCTCATTCATGGCAATAAAAATATTTTTGAAAAAAAAAATTTTTAAAGAGTATCAGGTCAGGTGTGGTGGTGCACACCTTTAATCCCAGACTCAGGAGGCAGAGGTAGGAAGATAACCATGAGTTCAAGGACACCCTGAGAATACACAGTGAATTCCAGCTCAGTCTGGGCTACAGTGACACCCTACCTCAAAAAACCAAAAAAAAATGAAATAAAAAGATTATCAGTACAATACACCCACATATAGCTTTTATTAAAAAATGCAACATTACATTTTAAAGTCATTTTTAACTTAACATATAGGTTAATAATTCCTTCCAAATTCTGATTCACTAAGAAAATTCTGTTTCCCTGGAGGTTATATAGTATTTTCTTGTTTGCATATGTGATGTGTTATATATATGTACATGTGTGTGCAAATGTGCATGTCCCATGAATACACAGATGGAGGTTAAAGAGAATTTGGGGTGTTCTCCTCTATGCTCTTTCATAGTTTTCTTGAGACAGAGTTCCTCACTGAGTTTTCCCAGTCAGCAAGCTCCAGAGCCCCCAAACAGTACTAGGGTGACAGGCATGTGTGTCCACCCTCACCTTTTAACATGGATGATAGGAAAAGAATTCCAAGCCTTCATGCTTGCACATGCTTACCCACTGATGTATTTCCCTAGACCCCAGACACACATTTGCTATCACTTGTTGGAAAAGGGTGGGCATGCTCAACTGTCATCTTGATCCAGATTCCTGATTTCTAATAATAATTTATCACACTATTATAATATAATTCTGGCTTTTGGTGTCACTGTAACACTGCCCTTCCCATATAAAACCTTATGCAAATAAGCATCTATACTAAAATCAAAACATTAAGATCAGAAAGTTTTGCTTGTATTTCTTCTTAGATCTTGCACAATTTTCTACAAAATCTACAAAAATGTGTATTTTCCAACCTTTAGTTTAAATAAGCACTCATTTCCCCAAATTCTCAGTAAGAGTGAACATTCTTAAACTTTAAATTTTTCTGCCAATATTGGGAGCAATAATTAAGCCCCAAACTTAATTGTCTTTTTGAGTGACATTTTTCTAAGTGATTTAGCTTCCTCCTTATATTACAGTAATTTGCATTTCTCTTTACTGCACATTAGATTTAGAATGCATGTTCCTTTTATTATGCACATTTCTATTTGAGGTTTCTCCTTTTCTTTTTGCACTGCCAGAGGTTGCATAATATCTTAGTCAACTACTCTTTTTCAAGTCTGTCCTTAAGTTTAAGATCTCTTGTCACTCAAAGGTGTTCACTATTTAGTACTAAGTCTATTGTCACTTACAGGGGTTTACCATTTAGTACCAACACCTCTTCTCACTGAGGTGTTTACTGTTTACTACTAAGGTTTCTTGTCACTCATATGTATTTACTGTTTAGTACTAAGTCTACTGTCACTCATAGGTGTTTACCCCTTAGTACATGGAACTCTTGTCACTGATAGGTGTTTACTAGTTAGTACTAAGTCTACTGTCACTCATAGGGGTTTCCTATTTAGTACTAAGATCTCCTGTCACTCATAGGTGTTTACTACTTAAAACTAAGTCTACTGTTTTCTTGATGACAGGGGGATATTGTATTACTTTTAAATTTATCTCTGTTCGTACTAATATATGCTTTGATAGTTTATTCTAGTATTTTTCATTGTTTTACTTTTTGCAATTAGCTTCTTATCCCTTCTAAAATTTATTGGTGATTAGCATGAAATAGAGGTGTGACTTTGTCATATGTATATGCGTGTGCGTGTATGTGTGAAGTGTATGTGTGAGGGGTGGCCTGTGTGTTTGGTGTGTGTGATGTATGCACATGTGTGTGAAGATGCACACCTTCATCCACGTACAGGCCAGAAGAGAATGTCAATGTCCTCTTATTGCTCAGCCTCAAAATGACTTGCAGTCTCTCCCTCAACTGGGAGAGATCATCAATGGGACACAAGGATTCTTTGTCTCCTCTCCACACAAACAGCCAGTGGACTGGGATTAAAAACTTGCATGGCCACACTAAATTTGCTTCTTGTTTTTCAATTTTGTTCTCATTTTCCCACATATCTTCTGAAAGAATTTTAGCATAACTTATCAAGAAACCCTATCAAAACTTTGAATATGCAGGTATTCATTTTAAAGATTGATTAGTGAATACCTTATTGAATTAAATATCCCTATTTAGACAATATGAAATTCAGGTTTTCATTTTTAAAAGTTATTTTCTTTATTTATACCTGAGAAAAATGAAAACAGGCAGATAGAGAGAATGGGAGTGCCATGGGCCTTAGCCACAGCAAGCAAATTCCAGGCAAATGTGCAACCATGCTGCTCTGCCTTACATGGGTCCTGGCGAATTGACCCTTGGTTCTTTGAGCACATGCAAATGCCTTAAATGCTAAGTCATCTTCCCAGCCTAGGTTTTCACTTTTATAAGACAGTTTTATCATTTCTTTGACCAAAAACCTGATAGAAATGAGGAAGCCAAGATTTATTTTGCTCATGGTTTCAGGAGTTTCTACCTATCATTGTGGGGCAGGCCTGGTATAACAGCTCCCATATGGTGAAAAAGAAGCAGAGTGGAGTGACAAGCAGCAGGCTGGATAATATACACTCCCTGAGTGTACATCCCTGGATAAGATACAGTCCCTGAGTGTACAGCCCTGGATAAGATACAGTCCCTGAGTGTACAGCCCTGGATAAGATACAGTCCCTGAGTGTACAGCCCTGGATGAGATACAGTCCCTGAGTGTACAGCCCTGGATGACATACAGTCCCTGAGTGTATAGCCCTGGATGAGATACAGTCCCTGCGTACACATCCCTGGATAAGATACAGTCCCTGAGTATACAGCCCTGGATAAGATACAGTCCCTGGGTGTACATGCTAAGATGAGATAAAGTCCCTGAGTGTACACCCCAGGATGAGATACAGTCCGTGAGTATACAGCCCTGGATAAGATACAGTCCCTGAGTATACAGCCCTGGGTAAGTTACAGTCCCTGCGTACACATCCCTGGATAAGATACAGTCCCTGAGTATACAGCCCTGGATAAGATACAGTCCCTGGGTGTACAGCCCTGGATAATATACAGTCTCTGAGTATACAGCCCTGGATAAGATATAGTGCCTGAATGTGCAGCCCTGGATGAGACCCTACCTGGCAAAGACAAAACCAAAATAAAACAAAACAAAATCCAAATTGGGGAAACTTAAGTAAGATTAATAACCCTTTTATACATATATTTTATATATAAATAAAATCTAATATATATATATATATATATATTAAATATATAACTTTGAAAAAATGTAGAGAAAGGCAGAAAGAGAAAGAGCATGACAAAAAGAACAAAACATGAAAGGGAAAGTAAATCTTGATTTGTATAAACAGTCTATTAATAAGCAGGAAAAATTGAATACTAATTAATATTTTGTTAACATTCAAGAATTATTAGTTTGCAAATATTGTTGGTATTATGGCTTTTGTTGAGTCCCTATCTTCGAAAATATTACCAAATAAACTACAGAGTAGAAGAAATAAAATAGAGTCAAATTTGAGCTGAACTAAAGCAGTAGGCTCTGCAAGCCATTAACTGCTGGACCATCTCCACAGCCTGTATCTTTACTCTTATGCTAGACATGAAGTGATCGTTCAAAGACATTATTACTGTGATCTAAACTTTAAAGACAATACTCTTATGTGCCTTAAAATCCATACTATTAAGTACTTTAAAAGATGAGTTTAGTGGCAGGAGAGATGGCTTAGTGGTTAAGGCTTTTGCCTGCAAGGCCTAAGGATCCCAGTTTGACTGTCCAGGTACCACGTAAGCCAGAGGGACTAGATGACACAGGCATTTGGAGTTCATTTGCAGTGGCTGGAGGCCCTGGCACATCCATTCTCTCTCTCTCGCTCAAATAAATAAATAAAATATATTTTAAATCTATCAGTTTAGTATGTAATTATACATGGTTATTATTTATTACATCAAGAACTGGAAGGACTCCCATTGCATGACTTTGTATGTCTATCTAAAACTGAATATGCACATTTTTCTATATTCAAAAATTAATTATATAATTATACCTAAGGACCCATAGGGAGTTGGTTCAAAATATCTCTTGGTGATACCAAAATTAGTGGATCCCCAAGTCCTACACCGTAAATGGTGCTGTATTTGCACAGAACCTACAGCATCCTCTTGTATACTTCAAATCCTTTTTAAGTTGCTTATGAGCTTTTTTTTACAACATTACAATGTTAATATGTAAATCATTATTATCCTACATTACTTAAAAATAATTAGAAAAGTCTATACATGTAAAATAAAGATGCAATTTGCGGGCTGGAGAGTTGTCTTAGTGGTTAAGATGCTTGCCTATAAAGCAAAAGAACCCAGATTTGATTCCCTAGGACCCACATAAGCCAGACAAATGAGGTGGCGCATGCATCTGGAGTTCATTTGAAGTGGCTAGAGGCCCTGGTGCACCCATTCTCTCTCTTTTTATCCTCCACCCCACTTCTTTCTCTCTCTCTAATAATGAATAATACATTTTTTAAATGATGCAATTTTGTTTAAACATTTTTTCAAATAGTTCAATTTGCAATTGATTGACTCTGGGAAGCAAAACTTGAAGAATGTAGAATTAATGTATATAACTACTATGATAAGTACCTCCCCCAGGCTGGACTTTGGGTTTGATTCTGGGGACAAGCAGATTGCCAAGGTCCCCGATCTCATGAAGTTAACAGTTTCTTGGGAGGACAGACATTAAACAGGTCACTGAAGATAATTAAGTGGCTGAAAATGTGTGCAGAGCCATAAGTGAAGGCCATAGGGCGCATGGGAGCACACGCAGGGGCTGACCTTTTCTGCAGCCTCAGCAGAGACTACCCAGCAGACAGGCCTCCCCACCTGGCTGGGACCCAGTCACAGACAAGGTGGTGTAATGGGGAGGGTGGGAGCGGACAAGAATATATTCAGGCGTAAGCAGCAGCTCCTGAAATAGACTTCTACCTGAGCAGCAGATATCAGGGTAACTTGAACACCCAAGACCAGTCCAGGGTGATCTATTTGTAGCAGGTGGCCTCTGAGTCTTTTAGGCCAAAATTTTGTGCTTTAATTGGTATGGGCAAAAGGGGATGAGCATGGTGGCACACATCTGTACTCCCAGATGGGAAACAGGCACAGAAAGTCCAAGATTTCAGGACAGTCTATACTACACCTCAAAAGTGGGTATGTCTGTATTGGGTGGGTGGGGTGGCAAAGGGATGCTATATTAAGTTTGAGAGAGACATGATTCTATTTTCACTTTAGAAAAATAATCCTGCCTCTGCCTCTATTGGGATGGGTTGATAAGCAGGACTTTTCCTAAAAAGTGGCATTCATCCAGTTGAGTTCAATCTTTGAATTCTAAGGGACTGGATTACAAGACAAACAGGAAGGAATATATGGTTTCTACGAAGAAGTATACATGTGTGGGAGAGAGGCACAAATGAACAGCCTGTCTACATATGGAAATAACAAAGACCCGTCAGTGCATACCACTGCTGTAGTGGGCATGGATACTGGACAAATTGGGGATTCAAGGACCCACTAAGATAGGAGAGAGGGGAAATGGACCAAACAGACAATATCATGAGAAAAAAATTCCTCGGTAGGCTAGGTGAAATAAAAATACTTTACAGTCATAAAATAAATGTAGAAGTCAAAATGGAATTATAAAAGTTTAACAAAATCTTTATTTTAGAAATTATGTTAAGCTCCTTTTAGAAAAATGATTCAAGTTAATTACACTGATATAGAAATATTATAGATGTGTATATAAATGTATTTGGGGTGGTTTGAATTTATTTCCTCGAGAGACTCAGGTATTTCTTAAATAAAGACTAGGCTTGCTACTTAAGACTCCAGCAGGCAGAACCCTGCTAGAGGAGGTGTGTCACTGGGGGTGGATCTAAACCTACTATATATGCTGTGAGTGAGTATGCCCTGTGGCCCTGAGTGCTTGCTGGTGTTGGCATCTCTGTCTGTCTGTTTCTCTCTCTCTCTCTCTCTGCTGTGGATGCTGAAGCAAGCTATCTTTTCCCACCGTAACAGTGCTGCCCTGAATTCTGAAAGCCTAAAATAATCCCTTTCCTCCCATAAACTGCTTCTGGTTGGGGGTGTAACCCAGTATAGAAAAGGTAAAAGGAACAAGACCCATATCCGAGTCACTTGTAAGCTTAACATTAGAGTTGGAATGCTGGGGTGTTTCCTATTAGCAAAGAATCCATATCCACCCAAACTCCAGGCCAGCTTGAAAGCCTAGTTGCAGAGCTGCACAGGAACTTGGTGATCAATTGAGTTCTGTGGATTTGACACTGGCATTACTCTAGACCTCTCATCCACATTCTGCCACATCCTGTACAAATCAGTAAGCTTAGGTTGCTTCTCATTTATGGGCCATGAAGAGACTATTTTCTAAAGAATTTTTCTCAAAACAGAACCCCAAAACAAAACAAATAATGCTGATATTCCATAGACTACAACCAAATCCAAGCTGAGATCTTAAGTATTTCTCAACTTATATCACTTGGTCTTTAAAGTGACTTTGGGATAATTTATTTCCCCCAGTCGTACCCATACATAAATATGGTTAAAAATAAAATAAATAAATAAATATAAATAGGTAGTATGGTAGCATTCTTCTACTTTCCATTCCTATGCCTGCCTGTAACTTCATGTGACACTGAGGTCAACCACAGGCTCAAACTTATACCACTTCCATCCCTAGGCCTTCTACCATCCCTAGGTCTGACCACTGCGCACTGGAACATAAAACAATCATATAAAAGCATTTTGAGAGCTAGGTGCAGTGAGAAAGGGCTTGCTGTGTAAACATGTGGGACTGCGTCTGACTGCCAGAATCTACATATAAATAAATAAATTCGAACATCAGCTTCTGGTTGTCACAGGCACATGTACACACACTCACTTATACACATGCAAAAAGTGAAAAGGAAAACACTTGGGTTACAGCCTACTTGAGTATAGATGTGGCCAATCTAACAACTATGGAGTATGGGAGAGCACTCTTTAACTTTGAAGGAAAATCAAGCATTTCCAGCAGGAAGGTTGAGACTTCTACCATGCACACTGTAACAGAGCTCACTTGTTCCTAACAGTGCATCTTGACGAAAGATGGTAGCCTTGACAGTTCACTCTGGCCTTTAGTGAGGTTCGTCGGCTCTGTTCCTACTGTGCTACTCTAAAGAAGAGCTCTGTTTACAAAAGGAAGTACTAGAAAGTATAAAAATCTAGAATATTCCTCAGTTCCTAGTTACAAGCATACTAGTATGGGAATGCATTATTAGTAAAACTACAGTCATGTGTTGCTGAAAATCTAGCTCCAGAATTCTAGGAAATTTCACTCTGGATTTGTCAGTTACCAAAATTAAGTCACAATTGAGGTCATTTAGACACATCCTGGCTTGCTCTGTCTTCCAAAGGCATACGGAGAAAATTAAAATATTTTTTAACTTACCAATAATGCATACCATACACTAGGGCTGAGGTTTTTCTTTCCATGAAATTACTGGAATTTTTAAGCATGGTATACAATATCTATGATTATCTTAAAATATGTTACCAATGAGAAGACTCAGAGTTCATATAGTTCAAGAAAAGTACATTTTTTTCAATGCTTTCTTAGATTGAAAAAAAAAACAGGGAAAGTTAGGAATATTTAACATATTAGTCATAATTCTTTACTGGTCTGGAAGGTAGTAGTATTTTTATGAATGACTAAAATTGGTCACTGATTAACACTGACCTTACAGCAAACTTTCCGTCATTTGAGTCTAAGATAAACCTAACACAGCCAACTTCATTTTCATTTCCAATAAAACCCCACTAATTGCAGACCCAGACCTGTGATCAAGTTTTCTAACACTACTCATAACCATGGGCACTAAGTTCTTCACTTCCTGACAAGTGATCTGTTGTCCAAATAAAGAAGAGGAAGAGAATTAGTTGTACAGCTTTCTTACACTAGTCCTAACTTGCATGTAATAAGAAAGAACTATCAATATCTAAATGGAAAAAAATCTACAATGAATATGAGAAAAAATCCAGACTATGTATGTCTAGTCAGTCAGGAAATGTTAGCCAAAGTTGGAATAGTGAACTAATATAGGAAACATGATGTTTTAAAAATCTTATAATGTGTTAGGCAGTACATAGATAGTACTCATTAGCCCAAGACAAACTATAGGTTGAAAACTATGAACATCGTCCACAAGGGTTTAAGTAATTCAGAATCAAAAGGGCATGCCACTGCTATGGCAAGAGAGGAATTCAGACTCCAATCCTCAGGGCAGGATCTCTGTAGAAAAGCTTCACAATGAACACTCCCCCTCTGTAGAGAGGAATGCAAAAGCTGGAACTTACTGTTGGCCCCCAGAATTGCATTTCTCCTGCTCACCCACAGGCTCTTTAATACCCGCACAAGCTAGGTAACACTGGCCGTTTGTCACAAAGCACATGGGTACTAGCAAGTGGCAGCAGCATAAGAGATCAAAAAGGAAATCTCCAGGTGTACTCTGCAAAGCGTCCTTTTATTTTTCATTTGAAACAAATACTATTATAACAAACTAACTGGACTACCACATGCACACCTGTGTGCTTAGTACTTTCTTTAGCATTCTAAAGAGATTTCATGCTATGGGGTAGGGGTGTAGCTCCGGAGAGGCACTGGTTTGATTGGAACAGGGCAAGAGACAGCCATTCTGCCTTGTCCAGTGTCCTTCACAACCAAGTGCTTGCTCTGTACTGTGAATCACAGAAGTATAAAAGAGGTGACTTCAATACAAAGTTCAAATCATTACATATGCTGACAGATAACCTCAAGGAAGAATATGCAGTCCAGCTAAGCTATGAGAATTTCAGCAGAGCTGATCTCTTCTCCCCCTGTGACTACAGTTACAGAAGGGCATGAATTTAAACTTTACCTAATTGAGTTGACGGCCTCCAGCTCCTCCACAGTTAGGGCAGAAGAAACCTTCAGGAAAACCATATCGAATGCATAGCCATTCAGAAGTGCAGCTACCTTCTTCACATCCCTAATGGTGACATGTGCTATATTTGAGAAGTACTCCTCTACCGCACCAACCGGGAAGCAAACAGTGACATCTCCAGTGAACAAGACGTCTAGTTTTCCCTAAATGAGAAGGGAGGAAGAAGAAACAATAACAGTTAATACCTGGGCATAAAGCAAACGCCACATGTGAGAAAATGAGATGGATGGGGCCATCCTTCATCTCAGCAGCTCAAGGGCAAGAGTGAGTAGTTTCATGCCCTCATTTTCTAGGAGAGCAAATGCATCTGGAAGTCAAGCTAGTTTTTCAAAGTTTGGCCCAATACTGCTGTTCTGTTGGGTTTTTCTTACAAATGTCTCTAATTCTCCTGTGCTTTTAATAATAGATAAAAATTTTTATGACCCAGTTTCCCAGTGATGCTGTCTGGCTGCAAAATGTTTCCTGTTGAGAAACCAAACTGGTGACTCTGCTTTAGTTTTTTTGTTGTTGTTGTTTGTTTTGTTTTGTTTAGTTTCTTTGTTTTGGTTTTTGAATGTAGGTTTCGCTAAGCCCAGGCTGACCTAGAATTTTCTATGTAGTCTCAGGGTGGCCTCAAACTCTCTGTGACCCTCCTACCACTGTCTTGCGAGTGCTGGGGATTAAAACTGTCCAACACTATGCACAGCTTATGTGCATTAGCTTGGTAAAAAGTGACAGCTGAAGTTCTGAATACCTAAATCCTAAGAAAAACTAAAAGTCTTTAGAATGGAACATATGTGTTATTCAACTCCCAATACTAGGAGCCAAAAGGGCTCTTTATTTCATACATTAGGGGGAATTTTCAAGAGTAATTAAGAAACATTCAATTTCCAACTTCACCTTATATTCTCTATTTTAGTCCCTATGGCTAACGGGCAAAGCCTACTAAAAATGCTCAAGGGTGGACACATGCAGTAGACAACTGGAAAGACTAGACCACAGGCAAACACCAGAGAAATGCAGACTCAGAAGGTGATCAGAGTCAAATCCAGAGCAAGGAGTGGGAGTGCTGGAACCACCTGTGCAGAGAAGCCAGGGTGCCAAAGACGCAACTCTGCAGGACAGGATGTCCATGTGGGTGTTCCCATGGGCTCCCTGCACCTTCAGTTTGGATACCCAAGCGCTGCAAGAAACAGCAGGTCAGACAAGGGGCAAAATACAGAAGATTTTAAACCAGAAGACCTTTCCAATTTCATCTCCTTTTCATACCATTTTTTTTTCTTTTTAAAAGTATATCCTCTTTTATCATGTCTTATATCTTGATTCCATACCATCCCTAGAAGTATTCACTGTCAACAGATGCTAGCCTTCCAAACAAATTTTACATCAAGAATATTAGTGTAAGTGGCTGGGAAGACTCAGCAGTTAAAGGCACCTGCTTATAAACCCTGACAGCCTAGGTTCTAGTCCATAGTATCCACATAAGGAAAAAAATAGCCAGATGTACACAGTGGCACATGTGTCTGGAGTTTATTTGCAATGGCAAAAGACACTGTAGTACACATTCATATTCCTTCTCTCTCTTCTCTTTACTCTGTATCATTCATGGCAATAAAAATATTTTTAAGAATTTTTTTTTTAAAGAGTATCAGGCCAGGTGTGGTGGTATATGCCTTTAATCCCAGCTCTTGGGAGGCAGAGGTAGGAGTATCACCATGAGTTCAAGCCACCCTGAGAATACATAGTGAATTCCAGGTCAGCCTGGGCTAGATTGAGACCCTACCTCCAAAAACCAAAATAATCAAATAAAAGGAGTATCAGCACAATACACCCACATGTAGCTTTTATTAAGAAATGCAACATTTTTAAGTCATTTTTACGTTAATATATAGTTAACTTAATATATAGCTTCCTCCTTATATTAGAATAATTTGCATTTCTCTTTATAGCACATTAGATTTATATGCATGTTCTTTTTATTATACACCTTTCTATTTGAGGTTTCTCCTTTTATTTTTGCATTGCCAGAGGTTGCATAATATCTTAGTCAACTACTCTTTTCCAAGTCTGTTCTTAAGTCTAAGATCTCTTGTCACTCAAAGGTGTTTACTGTTTAGTACTAAGTCTATTGTCACTCACAGGGGTTTACCATTTAGTACTTTTGAAAGAATTTTAGCATAACTTATCAACAAACCCAATCAAACTTTGAATATGCTTGTATTCATTTTAAAGATTGATTAGTGAATGCCTTGTTTAATTAAATTTCCCTATTTAGATAATATGAAATTCAGGTTCATTTAAAAAAGTTATTTTATTTTATTTATCTGAGAGAAATAGAGAGAGGCAGAGAGAATGGGAGTGGCAGGAGCCTCAGCCACTGCAAGCAAATTCCAGATACATGTGTAACCATGTTGATCTGCCTACGTGGGTCCTGGGGAATTGACCCTTGATCCTTCGACCACAGGCAAATGCCTTAACCGCTAAGTCATCTTTCTAGCCCCAGCTTTTCACTTTTGCAAGATACTGTCATTAGATATTCCATGTTTCCATGTATTAGTTTTATCACTGATTTGACCAAAAACCTGATAGAAATGAGGAAGCCAAGATTTATTTGGCGCATGGTTTCAGGAGTTTCTGTCCATCACTGTGGGGACGGCCTGGTAGAACAGCTCTCATCATGGTGAAAAGGGAGCCAAGTGGAGTGACAAGCAGCAGGCTGGGTAATATACAGTCCCTGAGTGTACATCCCTGGATAAGATACAGTGCCTGAGTGTACAGCCGTGGATAACATACAGTCCCTGAGTGTACATCCCTGGATATGATACAGTCCCTGAGTGTACAGCCCTGGATAAGATACAGTACCTGAGTGTACAGCCGTGGATAACATACAGTCCCTGAATGTACATCCCTGGATATGATACAGTCCCTGAGTGTACAGCCCTGGATAAGATACAGTACCTGAACGTACAGCCCTGGATAAGATATAGTCCCTGAGTGTACAGTCCTGGATAAGATACAGTCCCTGAGTATAGAGCCCTGGATAAGATACAGTCCCTTAGTGTACATCCCTGGATAAGATATAGTCCCTGAGTATACAGCCCTGGATAAGATACAGTCCCTGCATATACAGCCCTGGATAATATACAGTCCCTGAGTATACAGCCCTGGATAAGATACAGTCCCTGAGTGTACAGCCCTGGATAATATACACTCCCTGAGTATACAGCCCTGGATAAGATACAGTGCCTGAATGTACAGCCCTGGATGAGATACAGTCCCTAAGTATACACCAGTAGGTAACATACTTCCTCCCTCCACATTCCACCCCCTGTTGATAATCTGCTGATGTTCTGAATCCATACATGGGTGAAATCTTCCTCAGAGCACAGCACTCATGATCTTGTAGCCTCTGGGCCCAATTCCAGGATACATGAAGAGGTCTGCTGTACTAGACCTGGGCATTTCCCAATCCAATCAAGTTGACAATTACTCATGATTATTCATGATATTCCTCATCCGTTATTTCCTAAAGCTGAACAATTAGAGGTCACTGACATACAGCACTCTCAAGTTTGAAAAGGGCAATGACCAAAGGGACAACACTTCTACACTGTGAAGGTAGACAGTGTCCACAGAGACTATTGTGTAGGAATCACACCCAATGAGTGAGAGTGGTCAATGGCTAAAGGGGACTACAGTCATATAATTGAATTTCTAAGCTTTTAAAAATCTGTACTTTGTTTTTGATATAGGAATATGAGTAATTAATGACATTAAAGCTATTAATATAATTAACTAGCTAATACTAATTGTGAACTGCTTATGCAAGATACTTAACATGTTATCATTTGTGATAATTTTTCATTTCTTTCATGTCTTGTTAGGCTGGTCAAATTTTCCTTTATCCATCCTGCTGCATTTGCAATGCTATTGGAGCTAAATTCCCTATTTTTACTCATTGAGGGTTTGGCTGTCTTAATCTTCCATTATGAATTAATCTTAGATTTACAGAAGACGTAGTGTGGAGAATTCTCATAAACCGTTCAGCTTTTCTATTAACATCTTGCATATCATAGAGACTTTATCAAAACTAAGGAAACTTAGTAACTTTTTACCACTTATTTAAAAGCTGTAAGAAATTATCAGCACAGTATTACTAAATTATATACTTTCCTTGGATTTCACTTACTTTTTTCTACTAATATCATTTTACTGTTCTGAGATCTCACTGAGTACACCACATTAGATTTAATCATCAAGCCCTCTAATCTGTAATGTTTTCTGAGTTTTCCCTGACCTTTGAGGAGTGCTGGCCAGGTATTCTATATAATGTGACATAAATTGGGTATGACACTGCCTTCAGATTTGACTAGGACTGTGAACTTTTAGGAAGATAGCCATAGATATGAAGTTTGAAGTTACCTTCTCACAACATTACATATTAGGTGAGATATCACCAGGAATATTCACCTGGGTACCTTGTGGTATGTGAAAATCATTTGTCAATGCTGTTTGTTTCAATTCTGTTTTCAGAGTCACTAACTCTAGTCACACTCAGTGTAAGAGGCCTCAATCTTCAACTCTTAAGAGAGAGGAATACAATGGGTGGTTCTAACAACAGTGGACCCAGGATAAAATCACTGAAGTTACTAATAAATACACAGAAAAGAAACTTGAGGGATATGCAAATAATCATTTTATCCTCAAAGTCATGACTACAGAATTACTTCTCAATCATTTCAGTGAAGATTTTCTCCTTTTTCCTTTCTCTTTCATTTATTCCTTGGAATTTTTTGTAAGAAGAATTTGTCCTTTCACAGTCATTTATTTGGCCCATTATTTGTGTATAGTAGCATGGCCTTATGGATATTTATTCTTTTGTTATAATCCAGTAATATTATTTATCTTGTTCTTCAAAATACTCTGTAGCTTGTCCACTGTAAACTGGGATTTGCTTAATTTTTCCTACGCACCTTTTACAAGGTGTGCGCCACTATGCCTGGCGTACGTTTTTATTTATTTAGTAAACTGATTTATTTGTTTATTTTATTTATTTATTTGAGAGAAAGGAGAGCGAGAGAGAGAGAGACAAAAAGACAGACAGAAAGGGAGGTAGGAGGGGGAATGGACATGACAGGGCCTCCAGCAAATGAACTCCGGGTACATGTGCCTCCTTGTGGTTAAGTAGGTCCTGAGGAATCCAACTGACGTCCTTTTGCGTTGCAGGCAAGCACCTTAACTGCTAAGCCATCTCTCCAGCGATGTATCTTTTTTTTAATGTGTAGCCCAGGCTTGCCTTGGGCTCCTAGTCCTCCTGACTCAACCTCTTCAGCAATACCCTACTGGCATGCACCAACACAAGAGTAACCTACCCATTTTTAATTTTGATGGGAGATAATTTCTATATCCTGTCACCAAATAAAGTAGCACTCCTAACATTTTTCCTTTCCTCCTCATATCCATGCACCTGTGCTGGGAACATCAGGAAGGTTTGTGCATTTATGATTCACAACACTTACTGATTATGTTTGTTCCCGATTCTTGTAGGTCACACTGGCTTCTTTCTAAAATTCATTTTATTGAACTTCAGCACAAGCAGGCTTAGAAATTCATCTAGATATTAGCTGAAGGGCTGAAAAGGATGTTCTACCATGTGTAAAGTTCTCCATTATGCTCTCACAATTCAGTTCTAATTTTACCTGTCAAGGTGAAGAATCATTTGCCTCTGCATTTTGAGGGTTACAGTCCATATACTAGTGACGTCCAGAGGTGCTGTTTTGTTTTGCTATGGATGATTTTCTTCTCTTTGTCTTCTGCAAACTGGCCTTTAAGTAGTGTCTGAGTATCTGGATCCTGACTGTTCTTTAAGATGTGTCTGAATATTGGTCCTGAAGATGCTCTTCTGTTGTATCTTCCATGATGATCATTATCTTTATCTTTTCTCTCTACCCACTCCCCTCCCTCTTCTGTCTCTCCAGGTGAATCTTCTATTAGATGCTGGAAATCCTAAATGGATTCATTTGGCCTCAACTTCTCTGAGAAAGACTAAACTTCTTAACTTTATTTGCGAGATTATTACCTCAGTATTCAATCTTTGAAAGAGTTTGAAGGGCTGGACAGTGGCTCAATGGTTAAAGGCACTTGCTTGCAAAGCCTGACAATGCAGATTCACTTCTGTAGTACCCTTGTGAAGCCCATAAACAAAGAGGCACATGTGTCTAGAGTCGGTTTGTGGAGGGAGGAGGACCTGGACCACCCATTGATATTCTCTCTCTCTCTCGTTCTCTCTTTATTTTTCCAATAAATATTTTCAAAGAGTTTTATAATGTAAGACAATTTTATATGACTTTCTGCTGCTATTTTTAAGAAGAGAAATCTGGGCTGGAGAGATGGCTTAGCAGTTAAGCGCTTGCCTGTGAAGCATAGGGACCCCAGTTCGAGGCTTGATTCCCCAGGAACCACGTTAGCTAGATGCACAAGGGGGCACACGCATCTGGAGTTTGTCTGCAGTGGCTGGAGGCCCTGGCGTGCCTATTCTCTCTCTCTATCTGGCTCTTTCTCTGTCTGTCTGTCACTCTCAAATAAGTAATAAAAATAATAAACAAAAAAATTTTTAAATGTCCCATCCCAAATCCCCCCACTTTGCCCTTAAAAAAAAGAAGTGAAATCTTCTCTGAGGATATCAAATATTTTTAAAGATTTATTTTTATCTATTTATTAGAAAGAAAGGGAGAGAAAGAGAAAGACAGAGAGACAGATGACTGCATTCATCAGGGACTCTAGCCAACCCAAATGAACTCCAGACACATAAGCCATCATATGCATATAGCTTATGTGGAACCCAGAGAATCAAACCTGTGCCTTAGGCTTCACAGGCCTTAATTCACCTTAATTGCTAAGCCATGTTCCCATCCCCATCAAATTTAATTTTAACAGTTTACTTATATTTTGTTTTGTACTAGCACTTTCAGATTTTTTTGTTTTGTTTAAATTTTTTGTTTGTTTGTTTTTTGAAGTAGGGTCTCACTCTACCCAAGCTGACGGGAAAGCCACTGTGGAGTGTCAGGGTGGCCTCAAACTCATGGCAATCCTCCTACATCTGCCTCACAAGTGCTGGGATGAAAGGCATGCACCACCACACTCAGCACTTTAAGATTTTTAAAAAACACAATAAACTAGGTAGCTTATGTGTACCAAAAGTTTAATTGACACCATTTTGAAGACTGGGAATTCAGAGATCGTGTTGGCAGATTTAGTGTCAAGTGACATGATTCCTGAGTCCTAACAAGGTAGAAGGGATGTTGGGACTGTCTTTGAGCACCAGTTTGCCTTTTAAACTTTTTATTAACAAGTTCTGCAGGTATAGACAATTAACTGTAATTCTTTCCCACTACCTCCATTTCCTACTTCCAAATCCACACTCCAATGAATAACTCCTAATTTGTTTAATTAATGCAACTTTCACTGCCCTAAAATAACTAACTACCCTTGTCCAGAGTGACCATGTACTAATAATTATATAATTTTTCTTTTCCACACACATGTGAGAATGATGTTATGAACAGTTACAATACAAGTAATACATACCCACCACGTGGTACGTCCATGGCGACCTCGCCTGTGTAGCAAGCAGAGATGCTTCTGTACTGGATGAGAGCTGAGGACAGAGGGCCAGCATTCCTCGGAGGGATGCCCCCGGTGACCACTTGGCAGTCGGTTACTGTAAAGGTTCCTGCTGCCCATGAAGTCATGACGACCTAATTGCCGGTGCCAATCAGCTGTATTCTGCGCTCTGTTTCTTTCCTGCTCCCTTCTAGTTGTTTGTCAAAGAACAGCTAGTTTCTATGCTACACTTACTATTAATCTTGCACGCAATCAGAGTACAAAAAACAATTTGAGTATTGAATGTGCCCCTCCTATGATTAGGGCAATGGAGGATATGTATAACTCTACTAGGAATAAAAGATTAACTCTAGAACAGTTTTTAGATGGTGTAGAGTAGAAACAGCTTATGATGTTTTAGAACAATACTGATCCTGAGAAAGTGAAAGTAGAAATGTTAATCGGTAGTGTTCATAAGAAGCATGACAGTTCTGCAGAAAAGGAGTTACAAAACTTAGGTTTTCCCACCAGGAAACTTCCTGGGGGCTATGTTCAGTACTTGATCAAGGGCTGATAGTAGACTCCCAGAGCTAGGAACTACCTAGATCCACTCCCCTATGAGGGAGGATATGATGAATTCGGTAATAGATGAATGAATTATGAAGGTATAAGGAGGCTATGGCATTCTCTTCCATTTATGAAATGCTTAGCAAGGACACATAAGCCTTGGTACTTATACTCTAGACAAGAAAGAAAAGAATTCCTGGAAAACATTAAACCAGCCTTAAAATATTGGTGGTCTTTTGGATAGAAACACTTTTATAATAAATATGAGGATTATATAAATAATCTAATAAGTAAAAAGAGATGGCTCTCTGCTCGGTTTATAAAAAATAAATAACCTATTGTTCACCTTACATCCCTTACCCCAAGCTTCTATTCATGTAAAGCTGTGGTCAATGATGCAAGGCGTCCTTCTTAAAAAATGGGTACAGTTCCTGCCTGATCAACATTGCATGTATGCTTACAATAGAACAATACTTAAGATTGTTTAGATTAATGATTTCTGAGATCACTTGTTGGCTTGCTAAGTTTCCCTGTTCAATCTGTATAAAATCTTCATGAAACCTTCAGTAAATTGCAGCAGCATATTCTACCTAGAGTGTGTCTGTCTGTCATTTCCTCGCCGAATCCCGAGTTCTCCTTGAGCCTTCGCCCTTGTTCTCCCTCGGTCCTGATCTCCCCGAGAGTCAGTCCGCGGCAACCAAGGAGTCCTGAACTGTGGATCATGTAAACTTTTATTTAAAAGGTTTATATGTTTTCTTTTCAAGTATTTTGACTTTTGGTGTGCTACTTAAGAAAGCTTGCCAGGTATTGTCCCTGTGGATACCGAGCCCCTCCCACTAGGAAGAGGCTGTCTGGGAGCAGGAGTTGAGGTACACACGCACTCCTGCTCATCGAGTGGGCTTACATCTTAGGGGTCTTCTCGGCTGTTTCATGCACAGGGTTTACAACCTTTGGAATGCACAGCAACTTTGAGCTGAAGTTCTGCCAATACCACTACAGATCCATTTCCAACAACAGCCTGAGGCAGTGGGAAGGACCAAAGCCTTTCAAGGCAACAAACCAGTGCCTTGCCATCAAGCTGAGCGGCCTATTTGTGGCTCAGAGTGAGATACTTTGGGGATGGCATTTTGTAGGATAACACTCGCCATTCAGGAGTCATATAAGGTCAAGTGTGCATGGTGGACATGGCCCTATTATCTCAATGAATGCCAAACCTGAACACAAAGAACACAGAAAATGTCAACCTGACAAGGACGAGAAGAGTTCGTGGAATTAAGACAGGTGTGCTCATGCTGGGCAGTGAGGATGACTCTCAATGGTAACTCTTTGGGCAAGTCATAGAGCTCTGGGAAGGATCTTCCCAAAGGAGAATAAACTACCTAATTTCAGCCTTTTCCTAGGAAGTGCCGGCTGCTCTGATTGCAGTGGTCTCCTTGCTGGCTCCCACCATAGTGCCCTAAAATCTCTCAGTCTTGTGAGGAAGAGTCCAGTGCTGTACAGGGCAGAAGAATGATACTGAGAATTGAGAAGTTTCACGGGAGATGGAAGGTGATCCACTAAGACTAAGCTTCAGGAGTCCATGGTTCTGAGCAGGAGTCTACCCAGAATCTTGGGCCATGGTACGATGCACTGATTTCCAAAGTCTTCTTTCCTTCTTGTAAAAACTGAGTGCCACCACATGCTTAATATTGGTAATTACACAGAATAAACAACTGCTAAAATACACTACCCAGTAACTCGAATTAAGTGAACAGCTTGCAGTCAGCAAATCTCAATTATTTACTGAGCTAAATTATCTTGCTGCTGGTATAATACATGACACTGATAGTCAAAGTTAAAGATCCTAGGATACTCTGCTTTGCAAATTGTCTTTTAGTACATCTGTAGCTTTAACCTATGAGCACCACAATTAGCAGACTTCATGTGTTAGCAAAACTTATCGATATGTTGTCAGTCCAGTTTTTAAAAAATGCGGTACATATTCACTGGGAAATTACAAATGGACAACCTAAACTGAAAATGAAAAGCTTCTTTGATCCTACCACTCAGGGTGTGCCCTAGTAACACCTTGTCTCAAATCATTTCATTATGACAGCTTTAGCATATGACATCATCAGCAATATTCTTTAACCACTCTGTTTCATTTCTGCAGTCACAGTGGCATAGGGCATCCATTTGCGAAGTGTGGCCTTCTAAACCCTTAATTCATAACAGCAGGTGCTAGAGTGCTTAAAGAAAATCACTCTTACATCTCATTGAGCTGTTATTTATGTCACTCTTATCACCAGGAGCAATGCTGACAATCAGAGCCTGCTCCCCCTTGCCAGAGCTCTGCTCCTGTTTCTGCTGCTGTTTTCTACTGCTGTGGCAGAGGTGATGTCCGGACTCTGCCCATGCCATGCTGACCCCTGTCATCATCAACTTCCTCTAGAGACTGAAAGCTAAAATGAAGACTTTCCTCTCATCAGCTGCTTTGAGTCAGATGCTATATCCCAGCAACAAGAAGGTCTTACAGTCATATTTCATTTACATGTAAATGCACACACACACACACACACACACACACACACACACACATATAAAAGTATATGTGTTTCTCTGTGTATGTATATGTTACTAAAGGCATGGTGCTTTTTTTTGGAACTAGGGATATTCAGAATTTTTAGAAGCACTTTGTTTGGTCCAGCAAGTTATTAAGTACTGCCCCCATTTTCTCCTCTAAGGCAACAAAGAAGTTATTTGGTAGCACTAATGAGGAAGAATTCCTGGATTTAACATTCACTAAACATTCTCTTCAATTTACTCTGAAGTTACAATGGACCCTTCTCTTCAGTGTTACTACTGGGTGAGATCTTCCTGTTACTAGCAGATGGTGCTTGGTTGGGTCTTGTGTGCCAATAGATTTTACCTGAACATGTGACTCAAAAGCACTCTAGATGAGGTACGACTATCATTCTGTCCCCCAGAAAACCTGGTTCCTGAGCAACTGTACAAGTGTTCTGTCTTCGGGGCTGATTTCAGTTGTCAGACAGTGCAAATTCTTGTGGATCTCTGCTGTTTTGAGGGAAGGAAAGTTGCAGATAAAATTGCTTTTGGAAGTACAGGCCTACCCCATGAACTCAACCAACTACGGGCTGAAAATGCCACACAAAAAAGGTAAAATTGCACCTGTACTGAAGAGTTACTGTCTTTCATCCATTACTATTTTTTAAATATTTATTTATTTATAAGCAAAAAGAAATAGAGAATATAGGCATACCAGAGCCTCCTGCCACTCACTCCAGACACATGCCCCACTTCGTGCATCTGTCTCACATGGATACTGGAGAAACAAACTCTGGCCACTTAGCCTTGCATACAAACACCTTCAGCCATTGAGCTATTTCCTCAGGCCTTTACCATTTCTCTCTTTTTTTTTTTTTTAATTTTTATTTATTTATTTGAGAGTGGCAGACACAGAGAGAAGGACAGATAGAGGGAGAGAGAGAGAATGGGTGCGCCAGGGCTTCCAGCCTCTGCAAACGAACTCCAGACGCCTGCACCCCCTTGTGCATCTGGCTAATGTGGGACCTGGGGAACCGAGCCTCGAACCGGGGTCCTTAGGCTTCACAGGCAAGCGTTTAACCGCTAAGCCATCTCTCCAGCCCCCATTATCATTTCTTAATACCAGATAACAACTAGTTACAGTGCATTACTTGTCCAGGTTGAGCATCCCTTATCAAAATGCTTTAGACCTGAAGTACTTTTGATTTCAGACTTCTTCAATTTTGAATTATTTCCCTATACATAATAATACACCTTTGCAATTAGGCCAAAATCTAAACAGGAAATCCATTCTAAGCAACACACAGCAGAGATGATTCAAACCTAGGGATTTGGCCATGCTATGCAACCCCTCTGCCACTGGATCACATCCCTGCTCTTCACCATGATATTTATGTTTCATAAACAATTTATACACATAGCCTGAAAGTGACTCTGTTCATATTAAAAAGAATATTTGTTTGCAGCAAAATTTCCTATTTGAAACACAATGTCAGAATCCAAGAACTTTCAGAGCACTTCAGATTTTCAGACCAAGCATGTTCCACCTATGCCAAGAAACTTAGGGGTGCTGTCCGGGGGCATATGTGGTTTATATGCAAGCACATTGTATTTTTAAATAAGACATATGAGCATGAGCATACTTGGGTATCTGCCGTGGTTAAGCACTAATTCCTGATTATACAGAGGATGATTGTGCATGTATGGATTTTAATAAGCCTAAATTTCACATCTTTACTGCCTTTCCAACACATCCAGGACAGAATGTATCTAAAAGAATGTGAGACAGTTATTTGTTCTCCAGTACAAAATAAATGTGAAGTCATGCCCAGACCTTGCACTGGGTTGTGAGTTGCAGCTGCTCTGAACATTCTGCTCTTGAACAGTAACCATGTTTCCATTGCTACAGAGGTGGGGAAAAGCAGGTGAGACTCTAAGGGTGGCAACAGTGTTGTTTACTGTAATACTGACATGTTGCTTTTAGTTTGAACAAACAGTAAATGTCACTGCAATTGTTTGAATGGAAGTGATCACAAGTGTGAATTAAGATGAAAGAAAATTAATTTCTCTGCGTCTACAACGTGAGATTCACAAGAATCAACTTAAATTTTTAGACACATTCATTTTCAAACTCTGAGCATGGCAAGTGAAAGAAAAGTGACAGAGTGACAGCTTAGTGTTTAAGGTGTTACCTGTGTAATCTAAGACCCAGATGTGATTCCCAAGAACCCACATAAGCAGATTCACATGTGTCTGGACTTGGTTTGCAGTGGGTAGAGACCCTGGCATGCCCATCCATTCTCTCTATGTCTCTCTCGTTAGCTCTTTCCCTCTCTCTCTCAAATAGATAAATAATAACCACTTTTGTTTATTTTCATTTATTTCAGAGTAAAAGACAGGGAGAGAAGAGGCACTGCAAAGGAATTCCAGACATGTGTGCCCCGTTGTACATCTGGCTTATGTGAGTCCTGGGGAAGTAAGCCTTGAACTGTGGTCCTTGGGCCTCACAGGCAAGTGCATAACCACTAAGATATCTCTCCAGCTCTAAAACACTTTTTAAGAAATGAAAAGGCTTAGTTTATAATTGCTCTTCATGAAGCAACTTTTCACCCTCTCCCTGAGACGTGTGGCAATGTGCTGAGACAGAGACAGATTTCTTCATCACAAATGAGTTGGCTCCAAGTGGGTAGAGTTGACCAATGCTGCTGAGTACCATCAATGCTTAGAAATCCCCCTTCCTAAGGAAGCTGGAGAAACTGAACCAGAAACCTTGGAAATTATGACATACAATGTAATTCATTGGCAGCTTTTGTCACTATCTTGCATTATTGCCATGTGTATTACTGCAAACAGAAGGATGCTCTCTGGGCTTCCGAATAGCATCAACACATTTCCATGCTTATTTCAGTCAAGATTTAGTCTGCATTTAATTACACTTATGGTTGAACCTTGAGTTTAAAAAGCTGAGTGGAGTGACAAAACCTAAAATTATGAAAATATTTATTTTGTAAAACTTTAGCTACCAGTCAAATGGAAACCAAATATAGGAATGCCATCACTATCAGAGCAGATCACAGGCACACTACTAAGTGTAAGTGCAATGAGATCAACTCTCAGGGTCCCCATCATATTTCAAAAAGCACAAGCACTTCTACTAGATAGGTTCACTGCAAAAACATGACGTGCATTCAAAGGAGTCAACTTCTGTAAGAATATGTTTGACAACTCTTTCTTATGTACTTTCCTGTAAAATATGCTGAATGTTAACTTCATTTGTTGAAGAATTTGGAAAAAGATATCAGAATAAGCACTTTTGGAAGATGGTGTGATGTTGTAACTTTTCCAGATGCATGCGCCCACTTGGGCATCTGGCTAATGTAGGTCCTGAGGAATCAAAACTTGAACCAGGATCCTTAGTTTTCACAGGGAAGCGCCTAACTGCTAAGCCATCTCTCCAGACCTTGTAACTTTTTTGACGGCTCCTTTCTAGGCATTTTCTCTCTTCTGTTTACCAGAATTACATCTTCCACCAGAATGAAATGAGCACTTTTCTGGCACTGCATACAATAAAACATTATGTCCACATGTGGAGAACTGTATATTATATACCTAGTTCATCTAAACAATACTTATTCACACAGTAATTCTCTGCATATTTCCTGCATATAGCACAATTTTAGGTTAAACCGCATCATCTCAGTAAAGCTCAAGGGTTGAGAGATACTCTAAAGGATGGGCAGCAGCCCAAAAGGTGTCCTAATGTCAAAAGCTCTTTCTGTAGCTAGAGATGGTACTCACTTGCAAAACCCAAAGATCTTGATTTGATTCCCCAGTACCCACTTAAAAACAGATGCTCAAATGTTGCACATGAATCTGGAGTTTTTATTTAGCAGCTGGAGGCCCTGGTACGCCATTCCCTGAGTCTGTCTGTCTCTCTTCTCTTTCACCTCTTTCTCTGTATCTTCCTTTTCCTCTTAAATAAACATTTTTTTTAAACAAATCTCTGTTTATAATGGATGAAATGCATCATTTGGTATGAAATCTTAGCCTGAAGTAGGAGGACATTAAGAATAAGAATTCAAAAACTTTTGTTCTTAGATGATCATGGAACTCTTTTGCTCACTGAGGGAAATCTTCTTTATTTTCGTAATTGATCTAGCAAGAAGCCAATTCAGTTCCCTGCAATATGCTTTTAAAGAATATTATCAGAGTTATATAAACAATAATGACCAAGTAAGTACCTGCCATTTTTTTTTCCTAGTGAAGCAGAAAATATTCTCTGCCATATAAGCAAAAGGACAATGGCAGATGGACTAGATCTGAGTTTTACATTATACATTCAAACCAGACCAAATCAGTAAATACAACATTGTCATCCATCTGGCAGATGCTTTCATTAACTCCCTAATTATTAGCCCCTTTTGCTTTTCCATGTGTAATTACCCTCTGCGTTACTCTGCCTACCTTTGAACTGTATGTGAGTAGAATGACATTGTACATATCCTTGCATTTATGACTTCTTTAACAGAACACTGACAATTATCCAAATGTAGCCTGAGGTATATTTTTATAGCTATTACTTAGCAGAACCTATATGCATAGACATAAAAATTATCCGTTCCTCTAGTGATGAACTCTTTTGGCTGTTTTCAGTTCTGACTATTGTGAACAAAGCTGCTATGAACGTCCTCGTGCAGGTCTCATGATGATGCCCATTCTGCTCAGCATGTAGCGGGAAGTGGAACTGCTGAGTCACTGAGTAGGTGTGTGATCAGCTCAATACAGAAATTAATGATACACAGTACTTCCAAGACATTGTAAAAATTCATTCTCCTACCAGCATTGCCTGAGAATCCTTCCTCCTACACACTGGACAATAAATGTGTGTGTGTGTGTGTGTGTGTGTGTGTGTGTGTGTGTGTGTGTGTCTGTGAGTACATGTACATATATGCTGGATATAGGCATGACCTGCAATGGGACAACAGGAAGAATGTAGACTCATTTTTAAGGGGCCTCAGTGCTCAAGGAGTGTCCCGTTCACCACAGTCTGTGATTCCAGGATCCCACAGACCCCCTGAGCAGTATCAAGACATGCAGGCACAGCAGCTGACACCCCGGGGTTGGGGGAGGAAGGGGCAGGTGTCCTTTAGTTACCTTGATGAAATTCCGCAGCAAGTAGGCAAATACATTAGCATGCTAATTCAAGTAGGCAAATACATTAGCATGCTAATTCCCATTGCAGAGTACACTAGGGTATCCAAGAAATGACAGAATCCAGTGGAAAACTAAACTGCCCTCCCTGTCACATATTTTAGTGATACCTGGATATGTGGATCAATATGTTTAGGACATGGAAACTCTATTTCTTTTTAAAAACATCCCCTTCATATTCCAGAAAATGTGCATAAGGTAAGTACCTGTTGAAAACAAATTGACTTAAATAAAAGTAACAATAAAAAAGAAATAATTCTTTGGGGTGGCTGTGTCAGGCTTGAGATTAATGTCCCTTGCAGAGCCTGATTGAAAGGTTGTCTTCTGGCTCCTGTCTGGTCATTAATGGTAAACAATCTCCTACCCTGAGATAAAACCTTCCCAAAACAACAAGACTATTTCCTTCAACCTATACTGTACAAACATGATGGTTTATATCAAACACCTATTTCCCTTCTAGGAGGCTGACATTTTGGTAGGAGTTAGGCAGCCTTTATGTGTTCATCAATTCCTAACACCCTTGGGTGCTAAGTATCCAATGAGCTCCTGAGGAAGATGAAACTTCAGTGATGTTTGTCACAACTGTTGTCACCACTCATTTCTGAAGGCGTTAGGTAACTACTCTGGGACTCTACTTAGAGTGAGATTCAGAAGTTTCATCCTAGGTTTTTCAGATGTGGTTCTGTGGGCCTTGTCTCTTACTGATTTTGCTTGGTAGCTTTGCTATGAATCTGACCCAGGTACAAACATATTCTGAGTCCTGTGAAACTTGCTAGTGACTGGCATGGAGACAGTCTTGGTGAGGTGGTTTGATACAAGTGTCCCCCATAAACTTCGGAGTTCTGGATGCTAGGTTTCCCAGCTGAGGGCAATTGGAAATTAATGCCCCCTGGAGGCAGTGTATTATTGTCTGTGGGCTTATGGATATTATAGCCAGTTTCCCCTTGCCAGTGTGTGGCACACTCTCCTCTTGCTGTTGCCTATCTACATCATTCAGGGGGTGATGCCCACCCTCGGCTCATACCATCATTTACCCTGGAATCCTAGAGCTTCCGCTTGAGCCTGTAAGCCAAAATAAATCCTTTTCCCACAAGCTTCTCTTGGCTGGATGATTTCTACCAGCAATGCAGAACATACGGGAATAGTAAAGTGGTACCATGGGTTGGGATTGCTGTTAGACCCCTGATTGTGTGCCATTGTCCTCTTGGAGCTGATTTTCAAAAGGTAATGTGGAAGGGCCTGAAACCTTGAAACCTTGGCCTAAACCTTGTAGTGCTGCAAACACACCTTGTTGGACTACTCTGATCAGAGTTGAAAGACCTGAAAGCAGTAAAAACTATGGTCTGTGAAGTTGGCTTATGAGGGTGAGAAATAGCTTTTTTTTTGACTGGGCTGACAGCATGTGTGAGAAGCTTGCTATTATGCCTGTGTCCTGAGAAGTTGGGCAGCATTGCTTTTGTAAAAATGAACTGGTGAGAGCAGAGGGATATGGCATAGATAAAATGAAACCTTTGGGCCTAAACTGCTCCTGTTTGAATACCTGCAAATTGTTTGTGAGATTGCAACCTTTGGCATTGGGCCAGCTGACCTGCACTGGGACAACAGGAAGAATGTACACTCATTTGGAAGGGGCCTCAGTGCTCCAGGAGTGTCCTGTTCACCAGTCTGTCCCCCTCCCCCCGGAGTGAAAATTGGGACCCTACCTGGTATTGTGGAATATGAGAAAGGCATGAAAGAGAAAGTCATTGAATTTCCATCATGGTCATGTGTTTTAGAAATGTCCATGGGCAGTGTGAGGCAGATTTGCTGGATACCTGCATGGAGTCCTGATGGCGCCATGAGGATGAACCTTGGTTTGCTGTGGAGAACCACTGGAGATGCTCGGACCATGAGATAGCTGCTAAGAAATGTTGTGAGCCCTAGTGACGTTTTCCAGACTGTGAGTAGCCCAGCTGGAGGGTTGGAAATGGAATGCCAGAGACTTGATGCTGGTTGGAATTATCAGGGTTGGAGATCTGTCACTGGCTAGGGTTGTTGGACTTGAGCTACAGAGTTTGATGTTTCCCCTGGTTGTTTTAAATCTTATATTGGTTGAATATTTCCATGATATGCCCACTACCAATTTCTACCGTGTGAATGTTTACTTTGAGCCATTATGTGGTTTTTGAGGTTACCTTTTGGAATTATGGTTCAGTTAGAAGTTCTTGGATTAGGGGATGTATGACCATCATTGGAATTGATAAAAAACTAAGGGACCATGGGGACATGTATAGTTGGATTGAATGGATTATATTTTACATCAAGTATGGATATCAGTTTATGGGAACAGGGGAGAATGTGGTTGCTTGAGTCAGGTGTCCCCGAGAAACAGATGTTCTGGATGGTAGATTTCTAGCTGATGGTAATTGGAAATTAAAGCCTCCGAGAGGCAGTGTCTTGTTGGGGGCAGACTTATCGGTGTTATAGCCAGTTTCTCCAACCAGCTTGTGGCACACTTTCCTGTTGCTACTGCCCACATTAAGTTGGCCAGGGGGTGATATTTGCCCTCTGCTCATGCCATCTTTTGCCATGCCAGTATAGAGCTTCCCCCTTGAGCCTGTAAGTTGAAATAAACCACTTTTATTTCCCACAAGCTGCTCTTGGTTTGGTAATTTCTACCAGCAATGTGAACCTCACTGCAACACATGGTACAATAATTTTTTAAGACTTTTATTTATTTATTTGAGAGTGACAGAGAGAGAAAAAGGCAGATAGAGAGTAAGAGAGAGAATGGGTGTGCCAGGGCTTCCAGCCACTGTAAACGAACTCCAGATGTGTGCTCCCCTTGTGCATCTGGCTAACATAGGTCCTGGGGAATTAAGCCTTGAACTGAGGTCCTTAGGCTTCACAGGCAAGTGCTTAACTGCTACGCCATCTCTCCAGCCCATGGTATAGTAATTTTTACAAGGAATTTCCTTGTCAGAATTTACTTTGCTGTTTAAACTACATTATATTTCCATGATGAAAATGTGAAAAATAAGTTGAATTTAAATAACATATGACAAGTGAAGACATAATTTACTTTGACCTATCTAGCCAAGAACTAGTCAAAATGTTGTTTCATCATTTATCTTTACCAGTGAGACTTGTCACATGCATATCCCTTGAGCACCTCTTGTGCTACAGGTGAACAGGACATATTGATAACTAGCATGTTGGTCAATGTGAACGTGAATATGTACCAATGCAAAGGATAATATTATTCAAGACAAAGATCAATAAGTTATTCTGTCTTTATCATATGACAAAAAGTTTCGCGTGCCGATAAAAATTCCTAACCCCTTGCACATTTCTTTTTCTTTTATTTTTATCATTTTTATTTTTTTTATTTATTATAAGTCAAATTGGGTTGAGTATATAGAACATTAGTTTGTTTTTATTATTTAGTTATTCACTTACATACTTACATGAGAGAGAAAGGGAGGGAGACAGAGAATGTGTGTACCAGGGCATCCACCAACCACAAATGAACACCAAATGCATGCACCACTTTGCTTTTCTGGCTGTACATAAGCCCAGGCTATGAGGCTTTATACTCAAGTGCTTTCAACCACTGAGCCGACTCTGTAGCCCCAGGAATAATATTTTGAAATACAATGAACACATTTCTTCCATAAACAGTTACATGCATCTGGATTTGATAGTGGCTCCTCTTTCAGATCCAGAAACAGGCTATTTTGACAGGGCCTCCCCCCAAAGCCACAGGGTTAGCAGCTCCATTGTAAAGCCTTCAAAATCTGTGGCAACAGTCTTAGTGTCAGGCACCACCACCCCCACGGGCCTAGCCACCCCTGGATAATCATGCCCACCTTCCACAGGGTCCCTGTTTTGTCCATTTGGGGGGAGGATTACTCAGTTGCACCTTTAATTTCGTCAATTCTACCACTAACTTTACCAGAGAAGACTGCTGGTCTGCTTAGACCACAGAACCCCATAATATACTTGCTGGGCTACCACTGGAAATCTACCAACTCCTTCAGAAGACCACCAAGATGCTCTTGGAGAAGGTCCCAGTTCTTACCCTTCAAGCTGTAACTGGAAAAGGACTCTGTGTGATAGCAATAGGGGGAAAATTAGATGGCTTCTCTCACCTTAACCATCTCTGATACCATGCTTCACCTCAAATGCTGGTACATCCTACCTTGTTCCCCCTATGGAATCTAGTTTGCATGCACCACTGGTTTAGCCCCTTGCATTCACCTACTGTTAATTCAAAGTTCCAGCATGTGGGTTCTAGTAACAGTTTTCCCTCAGGTTTATTACCTTCCCTTCAGCTCCTACATGGGTCGGTCCCAGATCACCACAGAGAAAAATGAGATTTTGGGGCCAAAGAAATCCTTGTCACAGTGTTGGCTGGAGCTGGCACAAGTGCAGGAATTGGCACTGATACAATGGCCTTAATTAGGGCATATCAGACTTATAAGGCTCTAAGTAATCTTAGAGACTCATATCTCACTCAATTAGAGAAGTCAGTCCATCACCTATAGGGGTACTGGGCTCAGTAGCAGAGGTAGTACTGCTAAACAGAAGGGGATTACGGCCAATCTTCCTACTGCAAGAAGGGCTTTCCAGGCCATAGGAGAACAATGCTGTTTTTATGTCCACGACTCAGCCTTTATCAGAAACAGCCTGGCCATGGTCCTCAAGAGGCCAGAAGAGAGGGGCAAATTAAGACAGCAAAGTCAAAACTGGTACAAATCTTTGTTCAATTGGTCCCCTTGGTTAACAACCCTAATTTCCTCCCTGGCAGGCTGCCTTATCCTCTTACTGTTCAACCCTCAACCCTGTGTCCTGCATTATTAATGCCTTGATCAAATCTATTAAGTATCACTTAGCCACAGTACACTTACTGATTCTAAGGTACCAATACAAACCTTTAGATGCAGCTCAGTGATTCCAGATGGGGCCTTATTCAAGGTGCAAGGAAGGAACCAAACTGAGGCCATGACAGGCTTCAGTAAGTCACCACCCTAACTAGGCCTAAGATCCAGTTTCCTGGAGAGGCAGAAAAGACTTCTGGGAAAGGCCAGCTGTTAATCAACAGTGACCCTGACATGTGGAAAGAAAAGATAGCTGCCAAGGGTCTCAGTCAATTCCTGGAGATGTGCCCAGACATGTCCTTTTCACAGCTTTCACAATATGTTTACAACTTTAGCCCCAATCAACCAAAGATGTACAACTGCAACTGCTGTTTGCCTAGCCAATTATTTTAAAAGATTACCTAAGCCACACAGAATTCTCCTAATTGTGCTTAAAAGGGGCCTATGTGCTCCTCTTGGGGTTACCATTTGTGTGAATGGTTGACCCCTCCATGCTGGCTGATTCTGCAGAATAAACACTCTTGGCTTTTACATATTATTTGAGTCTGGGGTCTTTGTTCCATGATTTTTAGATCCTTACATTTACTAAAGCTTGCAACTTAATCTCTAGCTGTCTGGCTGGAGGAGGTGTTACTGGGGACAGGTGGCTCCTGGGATCCAGCCCTAAGGTGTTACTGAGGGCAGGTCTGAATTCCACATAAGGTATGCAGAGTGCTTGAGCTCTGTTTGGGATTGATTACAGGAGAATGCTTTCTTTCGGGTAGTGGATGCTTTTCTCTTCATGGATCTGGATTAAGGCGGCTAGCTTCTTCTGCCATTGTGGGATTTCCCCCAGGTCTATAAGCTTCAAATAAATCCTGTTGTTCCTACATACTGGCCCTGGAATAGAAGTTCATCCCAGCAATGAGAAACTGACTGCTACAGTGTCCTAGAGAAACAGGTAGAAAGTCTCAGGAAGAATGGTGTCCTTTTTATTTAAGTTAAGGGGAAGAATAGGAGTACTTGATAAAGAAGTGGACACACTTGAAGAGAAAAAGGAGAACAAGTCTGACATGGTGGCACAACCCTTGAATCATAGCACTCTGGAGGCAGAGGTAGGACAATCACTGTGTTTCTGAGTTTGAGTCCAACCTGAGTCTACATAGTGAATTCAAGTCAGCCTGTGCTAGAGCCACACCCTTCCTCAAAAATAAAAAAATAAAAAAAAAAAGACCTGACAAATACTCTTTCCATTGTGATATTGAACAGATGGGATTCATTCATTCATTTATCTTTTGTATATTATATTATATTAAATTAAAGACTGCAGTATATTGCAGGTCACTGAAAAATAAAGCTGAAATAAACATGGAAACCTGCTACTGGTTTGGTAGCTGTCAGCTGTCATAATGACAGAAAATGCTATGAGGGTTTTGGTGGGGGGGGAGATTGTCCAACCTTAATAATTTTCCCTGGTAAACAATGGTCAATAAATATTTCAGGGATAAATCTTTACTTTTAACGCCCCAAAATTTCATCAGTGTTTTGTAACAATTTTTGCTGTTTATGAACTTCTCAATGCCAAAAATTATTTTTCTATTTGTTCAGTTCATTAAATAGTTTTGAACATTGGCAATTTGACATTTTGTGTATTAAGTGGTAAATGTAAGGGAGGAATGAGGGAATAACATAGAGTTGAATGAAACCAATACAAATATTAGCTATTAGAAACAGAAGAGACATAGAAATTCCATGCAAAAAAGCAGAGATAGAAGGAGGGTACAGAGAGAGCCCGGGGGGAGGAGGGGGGGAAGACAGAAGGAGTTATCATGGAGAAACCAGGAAAGAAAGAAAACCAGTAAGGTAATATTCACCATTTACTAGGGTTGAGAACCACTTTTGTGCATTTCACTCTGGACTTACCTTATCATGGGCCTGTAACTGCACCCTTACAGTGCCAAGATTGCTAGAGGCATTATAATTAGATACTTCCTTCTTTCAGATGAAGACAGAAATTGAGGTCCACTAACTTCTCTCAGAAAAAAAAAAATGCAGATCAGGCTTCCAATACAACTTTTCAGTGTTTATGCAATCTAGTCTCTTTTTTTTTTTATTGAGTCAAGGTCTCATAGAGAAGGTTGTATTGCCACCACACCTGGAGAGGGAGTAGAATTGGCTTGTATGGAAAGAAGCACACGTGTAGCAATGTATAGAGTTGGGGGAAGGGCAAGAGGGAACCTGTACTTAAAGGGGAGGCTTACTTCCACTCCACTGGCAAAGTCCAGGTAGGTGGACCTGACTGTTAATTGTAGGACAAGTTTTGTACAAGGATTGATCCTGTCTTGCCTCCATTACATACTGATCTTTGTCAATATTTGAAGCTCAACTCTACCCCCTTTGTTTTTGAGGTAGGCTCTCATTCCAGCCTACCCTGACCTGAAACTTACTCCTCTGTAGTCTCCAGCTGGTCTTGGACTGACATCCTCTTACCTCCGCCTCCCAAGTGCTGGTATTAAAGGTGTGTGCCAACAGACCTGGATAATATTCTAAGCTTATTTCTCAATTTCTTTTCTACATATCTCCTTATCCACAAATATAGCTCCTACTTTGAAAATTTTGACTGATCTCTGTAGCTACTCTCTATCATTAATTACTCTTCATGTTGAGCCTACACCTTACGTCCTCCTCATCCTTGTCTCCCTAGTTACACCTGAGGGCTCCAGTCCTCTCTCTGAATTCTATTCCTAACACTGATGAAGCTGTTTCTGCATAATATACATTTATCCATCTGCTAATAATTTCTAAACCTATCACTCTAGTCTTTTAGCACTTCCTACTAATGCATATATTCAGCTGCCCTTTCAAACTTTTGTTTCAATAATACACACTGAAAACTGAACTCTTCCCCCTAAAGTTAAAACATACAAAAATAAGATCAATACAGGTTAGTTACCTAAACACCAAACAATGCTTATGGCAAATTAATGCTATATAATATGGCCACATTTGGTGAATGCTGTAAATGTTGAGATGAATATGGTCTTTTAAACTAAGGCACCAGAAATCATAAATAATAGCCCTGGCAATGTAAAATTTGCTGTAGCAACAATATTGTAAATAACACTGAAAGGCAAATTAATTAAAAATTGTGGAAAATGCATACAACAGAATATTCTGTAACACACACGCTATCCACAAGAATACTGTTCTACCTATATCAGACCTATTTTTGCCATACATAATTACGAGTTTCTAGATATACCTATCTATTAAAGTACCACTGTCTGCTTAGCCAATCACAATGGAGGTTACCTCATTTACCTAGAGTGACCCTAGCTCCTGCCCCCAACTTCACCTCTCAAAAACCCAAACCAATCAGAACTGTTTCAATCAACCAATCATGGATCTATCCCCTACTTCTTTGTTTGAATTCCTATATGAACCCCTTCCCCCAAAAGAAAGGGGCTCTCTCCTTCACTACCTCTGTGCCAGACTGTGGGGACAGAGCCAACGCCTAGGCTTGCAATAAAGAAACCTGTTGCCTTTATATTCTGTGGCAGTTCTCTAGGTGACTCCTGGGTGACCAGGGGACTTGGCTCCTGGTCAGGGGTCTAGGCACACCATCTACAACATGAGATTCACAAGAATCAACTTAAATTTTTAGACACATTCACTTTCAAACTCTGAGCACGAAAAATGAAGGAAAAGTAATAGAAAGATGGCTTAGTGTTAAGGAATTTACGTGTGAAATCTAAGGACCCAGATTTGATTCCCAAGAACCCACACAGGACAAATGCACATGTGCCAGGACTTGGTTTGCAGTGGGTAGAGGCCTTGGCATTCCCATCCATTTTCCTACGTCTCGCTCTTTAGCTCTTTCTTTCTCCCCCACTCTCTCTCTCTCTCTGTTTTTGTCACTCTCTCTCTCTAATAAATAAATAATGACCACTTTTGTTTATTTTTATTTATTTCAGAGTAAAAGACAGAGAGAAGAAGCATAGAGGCAGAAGGAGAGAATGGGTGTGCCAGGGCCTCCAGCCACTGCAAAGGAACTCCACACATGTGTGCCCCCTTGTGCATCTCGTTAATGTGAGTGCTAGGGAATTAAGCCTTAAACTATGGCCCTTGGGCTTCACAGGAAAGTGCAGAGCCACTAAGATATCTCTGCAGTCATAAAACACTTTTTAAGAAATGAAAAAGCTTGGTTAACTGTAGCTCCTCCTGTCACTCCCTCCCCTGAGACGTGTGGCAATGTCCTGAGACAGAGACAGATTTCTTCATCACAACTGAGTTGGGGTGAACTGGCTCTAAGTGGGTAGAGTTGAGCAATGCTGCTGAGTACCATCAATGCTTAGGAATCCCTCTTCCTAAAGAAGCTGGAGAAACTGTACCAGAAACCCTGGAAATTATGACATAGAATGTAAGTCATTGGCAGCCTTTGTCACTATCTTGCATTATTCTCATGTGTATTACTACAAACAGAAGGATGCTCTCTAGTCTTCGAAGAGCATCAACATATTTCCATGCTTATTTCAGTCAAGATTTAGTCTGCATTTAATTTACAGTTATGGTTGAACCTTGAGTTTAAAAAGCTGAGTGGAGCGACAAAACTTAAAATTATGAAATATTTATTTTGTAAAACTTTAGCTACCAGTCAAATGGAAACCAAATATAGGAATGCCATCACTATCAGAGCAGATCACAGGCACACTACTGAGTGTAAGTGTAATGAGATCAACTCTCAGGGTCCCCATCATATTTCAAAAAACAAGCACTTCTACTAGATAGGTTCACTGCAAAAACATGACGTGCATTCAAAGGAGTCAACTTCTGTAAGAATATGTTTGACAACTCTTTCTTATGTACTTTCCTGTAAAACGTGCTGAATATCAACTTCATTTGCTGAAGAATATGGATAAGGAAAAGGATGTCAGAATAAACAGTTTTGGAAGATGGTGTGATCTTGTAACTTTTTTGTTTATGTTTATTTATTTGAGAGTGACAAAGATGAGGAGAGAGAGAGAATGGGCACACCAGGGCTTCCAGTCACTGCAAATGAACTCCAGACGTGTGTGCCCACTTGTGCATCTGGCTAATGTGGGTCCTGGGGAATCAAACCTTGAACCGGGGTCTTTAGGTTTTTCAGACAACCGCTTAACTGCTAAACCATCTCTTCAGCCCTTATAACTTTTTTGGTGGCTCCTTTCTTGGCATTCGCTTTCCTCTGAGTACCAGGATTGTATCTTCCACCAAAATGAAATGAACACTGGTCGTAACTTTCCTGGCATTCTATACAACAAAACATTGTATCCACATGTGGATAATTATATATTGTACCTAGTTCATCTAAAGAATAATTATTCACCCAGAAATCCTCTGCATATTTTCTGCATATAGCACAATTTTAGGTTAAGCTACATCATCTCACTGAAGCTCAAGGGTAGAGAGGTACTCTAAAGGGTGGGCAGCAGCCCAAAAGTTGCTCTAATGTCAAAACCTCTTTATATGGCTAAAGAGATGTTACTCACCTGCAAAGCCAAAAGGCCTTGGTTTGATTCCCCAATACCCACTTAAAGGCAGATGCACAAATGTTGCACATGAGTCTGGGGTTTGTGTTCTGCCCCAGCCAGAGGGCAGAACACAAAACAGAACAAGGACTTGAGGAAAAGCTAAACTGTATGGGGGGAGGCAAATAGACACAAGAAGGAGGCCAAGCTAGGTATTTGTCAAGGTCTCAAACTTTACTTTTACACATAGGTTTTTATAGGGTTGTAGGGGGAAGGAGTCATAATCAGGCCAGAGATTACTGGGTTACTGGCTAAATGCAATTTCTTTGTCTCTTCATCAGTTACCAGCAGCACCAGGAGAGGCTATCACCCAGGTGTAACGGCTCCTTCATTTCTGGTAAAAGATCATTAGATGAGGAAATAGAAACTTAACTTGTTATATGGCAGTTTCTGTCAACATGGCCGAGGTTTGGTTCATAGCTCCCAGCATCTCCTCCCTTCTTTTATACAAAAAGAGGGGGAGGCCCGCTTTGCAGCAGTGGGTGTTAACCAACTGGGGGAGTAGGGACCCAACTCCTCCCATAGGATGTCTTTTTCCCACAACCTTTGGTCCTTGATACCTTTTGGGGAGGGGAGGCAGGGCCTATGTGGCCAGAGAGTGAGGCACGGCCTTAGTGATAACAGTTATGGTACCAACCTCCATGTAAGTCATTTTTATCTCAGGGAATTCAGAAGCTGTCAGAAAGGGACCTTCCCTTGCGGTGTTTTGCCTCTCACCCACGTTGGTGCCCATATCACACTCACTTTATTGTGTGCTGATATGCATAGGTCTGAATCTTATGCAGCTCCCATAGGAGGGGTAGCTATTTGGCCATGACAGGTAGACCACAGCAATAGCAGAGGTGTAGAGGATAGCAGTATAGTAAATGAGTACAGAATGTACACAGTAAATGAGTACAGAATGTAAGATCAAGGCAGAGTGACAGCTGCAGGTGGTAGGTCTTCAGTGGCAACGCCTCGATCCGCCAGCTCCAGTCTGTGATAATGAATCTGCAAAGGCTGCATCTTAATAGCGTCAATCTGTTGACGTATAGAAGACATGATTTTATTTATAATAACAGGTCTGATTGGGAGTAGGAGGATTAAAGTAAATAGAGGCCCTATTACCGATGGCAACCAGGAGAGGAAGGGGGAATTGCTCCAAAATTGAGAGGGGGCGGAACCATATCGAGAATGCAACTCTTGACTAAGGTTTGCAAATTTTTTATGTTTTCCTCAATGATTCCAGATTCATTGACATAAAAACAGCACTCTTCTTTGAGAGCCATACATGTTCCTCCTTTTTCAGCTGTAAGGAGGTCAAGAGCACATTGATTCTGTAGGGTGAACTTGGCTAGGGAGGTGATCTGTCTCTGGAGGGATTCAAGACTATTAGTGGTGGAATCAATCATCTGTTGTAGTTTTTCAGAAAATTCCCTGACAGAATACAAGGAGTGCGCCAATGCTCCACCTGCCACCCCTGCAGAAATAACAGATGTGGTCAGGCTTACACCTACCACAAGTGGAAGGAAGGCTACTCTCTTATGAGTGGTGTGGAAGAACCTGGCAAATTCATCGGGGCTGTGCATGGTGAGTTGGGGGACCACAGCTACCAGAATACAGGGTCCTGGGGTGGTGCTATTAATGTGAGTAAACAGGGCTTCATTGCACCAGAAATAAATCTGTGGTGGGGGGGATATAAGTTCTGTAGTTACAGAGGTGTTTTGTGTGCAAGTTAAGTCAGTAGATAGTGATTGAATAGTAAGGAAGCAGCCCAACGTGAGAATGTTATTTAGATGGTGAGAGAGTAGTGGGACTGATGAGATAGGAGGAGTGGTCTTATAGTAAGATTGATTAAAGGAAAGGCTGAGGGTAGAGGAGGCATTTAGGGGAGTTGCAGCAAGGATTGGATATGAAAGGGAGGCACAAAGCAAGCAAGAAGAGGCACCTGGGAGGCATTAAGTAGATTAACAGCATATTGGAAATATATTGGCCAAGAGTCCCATTTTACCTTGTCATGATTTTGGAGGGCAGAGTGGAGGTTTTGTTCATTTTCTAAAATTATCTGATTTACTTGATCCTTGGGGTCTGCAGATACATATATTTCCCGTATGGTAGGAGGACCAGCCATCATTATAGAGTTTGCCTGCGACTCCCTTTTCCCAGTGCTTATGCCAAGGGTCAGAGATAACAAGGATGAGCTCTTTTCCTTGGAGGCGGAGAATACCCTTTTTACCATAGACTTTATGCATTTTGCAGCTCCAATATCTACAACCTCCATAGGTGGATACATAATCTAAACAACTGTCCTTATTGTCATAAGAAAAGCAGGCATAAGAACTATATGTAGCAGTAATTGTTTGGGGAGTGATTTTAAAGGTGAGGGCAGTGCCCTGAACCAATGAGGGTGGTGGAGTCCTGGTTGATGGGACCTTCCTTTACTTGAAATTCCCATTGAAAGACAGTAGCAGTAGGGGACTATGGGCACCAAGGAGCAGAGGAGCAGTAGATGTCAGGGGTCGACTGTTTTCATGCTGAATCTTGAGTATTGGAAACCTGGAAGAGAAAAGAGGAAGTTGCCTCAGGAGCAGGGTGTTCTTGGGAGTGTTTTACTGAAAACTTATAGGTTCATTGACTTGTTTAACTAAACGCTCTGGTAGCCATCTTGCAGCATCATTTTGAGTATCAAATACACAAACTGACTCACAGCCCCAAATGAAGACAGGATCTGGGCCATTCCATTTTAAGGTTAAGGATCTTTCCACATAGCTTTGTCGAAGGTAATTTTATGTGTGTGCCAAAAGCGATCAGCAGCTGACTTTCCTTGAGCATCAATGGTTAAAAAGTTTAAGACAAACAAAGTATGATGAAGAATGTTTTGGGGGGAGCCTTTGATGGGATATAAATCTCCCATTTTTAACTTTTGGAATGTATGTTTAATAGTTTGATGGGCTCACTCAACAATTCCTTGACCCGGGGGATTGTATGGTATGCCTGTGATATGTTTAATTTGTAATTGATGACAGAAATTTTGGAATTTATTTCTAGTATATCCAGGACCATTATCTGCTTTAATAATTTGGGGCTTTCCCAGAACACCAAGGCAATTGAGTACATGAGCAATGACATTTTTTTGAAGCTTCTCCAGCATGGAGGCAGGCAAAAATGAATCCACTAAAGGTATCCACAGTAACATGGAGGTACTTAAGATTACCAAATGAGGGAACATGTGTTACATCCACTTGCCAGATCTCATTGGGAATTAAACCTGTAGGATTTATGCCTAAGTGGGGAATGGGTAAGAGGGTGACACAGTGTGTGCATTGTTTGACTATCTGAAGAGCTTGTTCCCTAGTTATCTTAAGAAGAAGACACAAGGTTTGAGCATTAAGGAGATGTACAGAATGAGCTGCTTTAGCCTGGGCCACAGGATTGAGCTTAACAAGGAAAGCAAACTGGGTGGCTTTGTCATTCATGGCACTGTCTGTGGCTAGAGGCCCAGGGAGTCCATAGTGAGCACAAATATGGCCTATATAAAAGGGATGTTGTCTAGAATGTATACATTGCTGATTGGAGAAAAACAGCAAAAATAGCATTTGTAGTGGTATTTATGTATGGCACAGTTTCTAAAAGGGGGATGGATTGAGCAATATAAGCACTATCAGTATACAGATTGAATGAAGTATTTGGAAGTTGTTGGAAAACCTGCAAAACAGCGAAAAGTTCCACCAATTGAGCAGAGTGGAATGGGGATTGTAGGGAAGTGGTTTGATTGTTTACAGTGAAGGCTGCCGCTCCATTAGAGGAGACATCAGTGTAAACTAGGAGACCATGGGGAAGAGATCAGGGAGAATTTAATGTAGGAAAAGCAAATGGCTGAATTCTCAGAAACTGGAGAAGTTTGTTAGCAGGGTAGTAGTTATCAAGAGATCCCTGAAAAGAGGTGCAAGATATTGACCATTTGTCATCATTCTGTATCAACCACTGTATTTGGGTACTGGAATAGGGTAGAATGATTTTATCAAGGTCCTTACCAAATATTTTTCTGCTTTGATCACATCCAATTTTTATTAACTCTGCCACCCATGAGGTATAAGTGGTAGGGACTGTGGGTGGTGAAGCGAGTAAATGGACCCAGAAGAGAAGCCCTAGAAAGCTCTTGAGAGCAAGTAAGGAGTTCAGTGGGATCAGGACCAGCCAAGAGGATGTCAACCATATAATGAATGATATACAAAGAAGGCCATTTATGTCTAAAGGGATCTATAATTTGGGCCACAAATTTTTGACACAGTGTAGGGCTATTAGCCATACCTTGGGGCAATACTTTCCATTAGAATCTCTGCATAGGGCCTCTAAAATTTACCACAGGGAAACTGAATGCAAAACGCTGACGATCTTCAGGATGCAGGGGAATTGTAAAAAAGCAATCCTTTAGGTCAATAATGATTTTACAATATCCTACAGGGATTGCTACTGGAGTGGGGAAGCCTGGTTGTAGGGCTCCCATAGGTACCATGGCCTTACTAATTTCTCTAAGGTCCTGGAGCAGTCTCCATTTTCCAGACTTTTTCTTTATAACAAAGATAGGAGGATTCCAAGGAAAGGTGGTAGGTTCAATGTGGCCTGCAGCAAGTTGTTCATGCACTAACATCGTGGCTGCAATTAATTTTCAGAGGCCAGAGGCTATTGAGCCACCCAAACAGGCTCTGTTGTTTTCCAAGATATTTTATCTGCATGGGGTACAGGCATGTCAACAGCCATTAGGATAAATTTTCATAGCCTATTCCAGCACAATCAGTCTTTATAGTAACTGGTATTGGCTCTTTTGTTCCCTGTGAATGTTTGCTAAATCCTTGTCCCAGGCAGAAGTCTTGGTTAAGTATCTGGTGAGCTACCAACTCATTAGGGCTGCACATAATGAGTTTTATTTGAGAGAGGATGTCTCAGCCCCAGAGATTAATAGGCAGGCCGGGGACCACATAAGGTTAAACAGTGCCTTGATTATCCTCTTTGTCCTCCCACTGAATAAGTTTGGAACTTTGTAAGGGGTTAGAGGCCTGTCCAATTCCATTGAGATGAGTTATGGAAGCAGTGAGAGGCCAAGATACAGGCCATTGTTACTGGAAATAATTGTGGCATCTGCACCAGTGTCTATAAGACCTTCAAAGGTTTTTCCTTTTAACTGTGGCCCTGTGTTAAGTTTCCCTGCTTTTGTGGTAAGGGGTTTCCCTGGTTATCTGTTTTATAATGGCACTCAAAGCCCCAATGTTTGCCACACTTATGATGTGGACAGAGGGAGGAAAGAGGTGGATGTGTAGCCTCAAGGGTGGTACATTCTCTAAAAAAATGACTTGGCATTTTACAATTAAAGCAAGTTTTATTTTTATTTCCCTATGTGAAGCCCTTCAGGGTGGTTCCAATGGCTAGCCCAATGCTATGAGAGGTGGGGTCCACATCTGCACATAATTGGATAAATTCAGAGATACTTTTACCATGGCAGGAGGGGCAGATGGCTGCCTTGCAGGCTGAATTGGCATTCTCAAAAACTAGATGTTTTATGAATTCATTATCTGTTTCCTCCCTTCCCATAAGCCATTCTGTAGCCTCAGTGAGCCTCCCAATGAAGTCACTGTATGGCTCATTAGGCCCTTGTCTTACTTTGGTTAAGGAAGTCACAGCTGATCCTTTAGATGGAAGATTTTGCCAAGCCTTATGGGCAGCATGTTGAATTTGTGAGAGCAACCCAGGGGAGAATTTTGCCTGGTCCTGATTAGTATCATAAGGAGCATTGCCCAAAAGTTTATCTAGTGTCCAGGACTTAGACAAGGATCCAGTGGACACGTTGCGGTGGGCAGTGTCCCTACATCTCTCAGTATAATCAGCCTGCCACAGGAGGAAGTCACTTCATATCAGGATGGCCTTTGCTAGCATTTTCCAATCATTTACTGAAAGCCAATTATCACTAAAGGACTCTAGTAGGGTCATGGTAAAGGGAGCAGTAAGTCCATAAGAGGAAACAGCACTTTTAAATTCCTTGATATGTTTAAATTTTAAGTGGCTATACTGCTGGGGCTTAATAACAATACTTTTGTTCCTGTCTGGTTCGCTATCATCATCTGAATCAGTGGATTGTTTAGAGTGCTTATCTCCTTCAGACTCTTCCTCTCCCTTGAATCTGTTTTTGCCCAGCTCAACTCAGGTGGTGAATGGGTTAAAGAATTTGGTCCTGCTTTCACTTGGGCATGTGTTATTGGAACGCATGAACAATCTTGGGTTGTTTGATTTTAGCTTTGATGTGCTGCACAGGGGCAGGAGAGGGAGAGAAGATTTCTAGGTATAAGTCATGGAGTTGTTTAAGTAAGGTGGCCTTTTCTTTTTTTGCTGCAAGGAGAGTTTTTAGTGATTGACTTCCCAGGAAAGTTGGTGGGTTGCCTGTCAAGGCACTGCTTCTAAATCACAATTGAGAGTTACAGGGGCACAGAAGTGACATAACTTAGGCATGTAAAGATAAGGTGGAGGGTCTGCTATGGGGGCTGTGGGGGGTGACCAGTCAGGGTTGTGATATCTGGCAGCCTCATCCTCTAGCTCTGATTCCTCATCTAGGGAAAGAGGGGAATTAGGGGGAGGGTAACTGCAGATTTGGAGAGAATAGGATAAATAGATTTAAGGGAAGGTGGGTCATCCTCAGGCATAGAAATAATGAGAGGGGGCACTGCAAAGGGGGAACATTTGTCTTGCCTAGCGCCTTTGCCTGGGAGCTGCAGCTGTGGTGCCTGTCTGGAGGGTGGGGCGGCTGGGGGTAGGGAGCTGCTGCAGGAGCAGCAGTAGCTGCTCAGGGATCTTGGTGGCTAGAAGTTAGTTCATGAATGGGAGTGGTTTGAGTAGGTTTAAGGTTATTTTTAAGAAATAATTCTCCATCCCTAACAACTTTTGAAACATCTGGTTGACACCAGTGAACTTCAAGTATGTCATTTATTAAATTCCAATATGAGAAGATTTGAACTGGGACTTTTTCAGGGGCAAAAGTCCTATAATAATCTTTTAAACAATCTTCCACTCTCCCCCATCTTTTTACATCAATGGTAGCTTCCTGGGGAAACCATGGACAAAAGTCATCTAAGGAGAGGAAAAAATGAACAAGATCTTTTTTCTTAACTTTTGCCCCATGAGTCTTGAGGGAGTCTTTATGTACCCAGATAAAAAGTTCCTGTTTACTTAGTGTCTGTCCCATGATAGAAAAAGAAAGAGGAGAAACCAAAGGGCAACTTTCCTGGTCGGAGAACTGGCACGGGGGATTCCCCAGTAAACTTGGGGCAAGCCTGACCACAATTTTAAGAACTGGCAGCTGCTCTAAGAGCATTTACTGGCTGTTGTGTACTCAGTTTTGTTAATAGGAAGAGAAGCTAGATAGGAGGTCTTTGCCAACGCCTGAATGGGCTGTCGGGATTTACACAGGGCTAGGGGCCTTCAGCCAATGCCAGAAGTTAGCCCTGGCCAAGAGGCTTCAGTTGCCCTGTCGCTATGTTGCAATTCCACGGGATGTTGCCAACCAAAAGTAAAAGGAGGAAAAGAAGTAGAAAGAGAAATCCCGCAATTGTTGTGTCTTGAAATTTGACTGAATAGTCTTTCATTGCCTAAAATTCGTCGCTTATCTTACCTTAGCGGATCTGTATCACAGGTGGGCTTTCTATGGTGATCATGGAGCAGGTCTGTATTACAGACATGGACTGCCTACAGTGACCTCTGTGCGGATCTTTACTCATCCCCCCTGGTGCGGTGGTGATCCAATGGTGGGGATGGCTGTCAACTCGAGCGACTTTAAGGTTTCTGTTCGTACATTGGGCCCCACGTTTGGGCACCTCTTGCCCTGGCCAGCGGGGAGTTGAACAAGGACTCGAGGAGAGGCTAACATAAATGGGGGGAGGCAAACAGACACAAGAAGGAGACCAAGCTAGGTATTTGTCAAGGCCTCAAACTTTATTTTTACACATAGGTTTTTAATGGGTTGTAGGGGGAAGGAGTCATAACCAGGCCAGAGATCACAGGGTTACTGGCTAAATGCAATTTCTTTGTTTCCTCATCAATTACCGGCAGTACCAGGAGAGGCTATCACCCGGGCGTAACGGCTCCTTCATTTCTGGTGATAGATCATTATGAGGAAATAGAAACTTGCTATGTGGCAGTTTCTGTCAACATGGCCAAGGTTTGGTTCATAGCTCCCAACAGTGTTCAGCAGCTCAAGGCCCTGGCACCCCCATTCCCTGTGCCTGTCTGTCTCTCTTCTCTTTCATTTCTCTCTGTGTATCTGCCTCTTTCTCTCTCAAATAAACATTTTTTAACAAATCTCTATTTATAATGAGATGAAATGCATCATTTGGTATGCAATCTTAGCCTGAAGTAGAATAGGAGGACATTAAGAATAAGAATACATAAGCTTTTGTTCTTAGATATTCACAGAATCCTTTTGATTACTGACTTATGTATTGTATGAAGGCAATCTTCTTTACTTTTGTAATTGAAGTAGCAAGAGACCACTTCAGTTCTCTGCAATGTGCTTTGAAAGAATATTTTCAGAGTTATGTAAGCAATAATGACCAACTTAGTACCTGCCTTTTTTTTTTTCCCCTAGTGAAGCAGAAACTTCTCTCTGCCATAAAAGAAAAAAGACAATGGCAGATAGACTAGAACTGAGTTTTTAGAATTCTAGAAATTAAAATTTTATAGCAATCTTTAAAAATTTATAAAAAATACGCACAAGTTAAAGAATACATTGATAATTTTCTAGGAAAACTAATTTATTTATTAGAATTTAATTTTCCCAGTTCTTACCCACTGTCATCCCTTACTGTCAGAGCCTGCTGGCTGAAAGGGTTCAAGCCTGATGGGGAGTGAGGATTAAGGAAAGACAGAAGAAAGACTGAAAGCATGGACCCCAGTCCAGGGCTGAAGCAAGGCCTCAAGCCAGGACTGAAGACACGGTTTATTTCACAGCATTCTTTTTTTTTTTTTTTTTTAATTTTTTATTTATTTATTTGAGAACGACAGACACAGAGAGAAAGACAGAGAGAGAGAGAGAGAGAGAGAATGGGCACGCCAGGGCTTCCAGCCTCTGCAAACGAACTCCAGACTCGTGCGCCCACTTGTGCATCTGGCTAACGTGGGACCTGGGGAACCGAGTCTCGAACCGGGGTCCGTAGGCTTCACAGGCAAGCGCTTAACCACTAAGCCATCTCTCCAGCCCAGCATTCTTTTTTATCTCTTTGTACAAACAGTTTTTCCATGGACAAAGATTTTATGAGCTTCACAAGTTTCTACAAAAACCCTTCCTGTCACAGAGTTTTTGCATTTCAATCACTTCTCAGTACAAAAGACCAGCCAAATGGCTGAATATACATAATCTTTCTTACAGGTAGGCTGCTATAGTTTTGCTAATGTCTTGCTGCCAGATGGCTCCTCCCCACTGAAGATACATAAACTTGTTTACAGGAAGGCTGCTATAGTTTTGCTAATGTCTTGCTGCCAGATGGCTTCTCCACACTGAAGATACATAATCTTGTTTACAGGAAGGCTGCTATAGTTTTGCTAATGTCTTGCTGCCAGAAGCCCAGAGCTATGGATACAAGTCCAGTCAAAATGGCTCCCAACACCTTACCATCTACCACAGCTCTGTGGTCACCATGGAAACCAATATATAATCCATAACTACAGAGAAAAACCAGTAGCCTACTAGAAACTACAAGGGAAGATGATACAGGAATTCCTTTTAAGTTTCATTCATTCCCATGGAATTTTCACCAGTAAGCAGTATGATGATCAATTATGAAACTCACTTACAAAGCACTCTTGTATGACCTTCCTTGGAAATGGTGCAGTTGAAAGTTTTCCTTGGGACCCTTGATAAAATAATTAGAAGCCAACATTTATTTTATAGCTGCTTGGGTCCATAAATAACATTTGAGGGAACAAATATAGGTTATCCAGAAAAAGTATGTATTCCTCCTCAGCAAAGAGTTGAAAGTTCCTAAAGTCTTGACTAGCTAAATTTGAGCTTCTACAAGGACAGGAAGTAAGGACTTGTCCTATCTGAGTATTGAATGTATAGCCAAATACATACACCAAGGTCCTAAAGAAAAGTGGAGATGTTTATTGATTAATTCATTGTAAAACTATTTGTTCATTAATTAGGTGACAACTCATTGTTTAAAATTTCTCATTTCTGATAACAACAAAAGAAAATTACAACGTGTGAAAAATAGACAACATGAGCCTTGCACAAGAGTGAAGAAACTATCAGTAAAGCTTTCCCTAAGAAAATGTAGCTGTTGAACTTCATAGTCAAAGACTATCTCCCAGATCAAAGTTGGCTATAGATAAATAACTAGAGGAAAATATGAGACTAATGTTTCACCAAATAAAGTATGTATGTAAGGATATGGCAATTATTTTTAAAGAATAAAATAGACATTCTGGTTAAATAATTCAAGGGCTTTTAGAGGGCTTAGTGGTTAAAGAAACTTGTCTGCAAAACCAAAAGACCCAGGTTTGATTCCCCAGCATCCATGTCATCCAGATGTACAAGCTGGCACGTGTATCTAGACTTTACCTGCAGTGGCTGGAGGCCCTGATACACCCTTTCTCTCTGTGTGTATGTCTCCCTCCTCCCTCAAATAAACAAATAGAAATATTTTTAAAACATTCATGAGAATGATTAAATAATTGATTAAAGCAGGTGATTAAAAGCAACTGCATTAGGGCTATAGAGATGGCTTAGCAGTTAAGGTGCTTGCCTGCAGAATCTAAAAACCCATGTTTGAATCTGTAGGTCCAATGTAAGCCAGACACACAAAGTGATGCAGACATGGAAGGTTGCACATGTGCATGATGTGGCACATATGTCTGGTGTTTGATTACAATTGCTAAGGACCTGGCATGCCAATTCACCCCCCCCCCCTTTCTTTTTTGTCCTCTCTCTGTTCATACTCTCACTCTGTCGCATAAAAAAGGCCAGTCTGTTGGGCCTACCTCAAAAAATAAATTTAAAAAATAATTTCATTTAGTAGAAATTATAAGTCTGTAAGTGAAAATGAAATGTATACAGACAATCTATACAATATTATAACATAATAGCATAATAAGGAGGAGCTATAGAATGGGAAGGTTTGGTACACTATTGAAATTAAACTGCCTTTAATCAAAAGTAGATTGTTCTAGATTAAAATGTTAATTATAATCAACAAGGAAAATGCCAAGACTACAAGCAGATGTCTTCACATGTGAATTCTATTATATATATATATATATATATATATATATATATATATATATATATATATATATTTTTATAAAACCAATCTCTCACCAACTCTTAAAAACAACAAATAAAGGACATGCTGCATAATTTATTCTGAGGAAATATCACTTGTGTTCTTGTTTCTGCTTGCTTAGACTTGTTTTGCTTGCTCTTGAAAAATTTAAATTCCAATATATACATTATTACCCATAAAATTACATATTAGGACTACATTTGATTCAAATTTGCTGATACCAATATCATACTCAATGTATGACCTAAAACTTTCCATTTAAGAGGAAGAACAAGTGACAGATGTCTACTGTCACCCTTAGAGTAGAGTTACTGACTTGCACAAATGTGACTTTGTGGCACATGTACTCTATGGGTCACAGTGAATGAAGTTTACTCTGAGCTCATGCTGTCTCAGTCTAAAGTTACCTGTTTATGGCAACTTCCAAACCACATTCTAAGGAAAAAATTTCCCCTGGTTATCTTAGTAATCCTTCATTTCTTCACTTCAGTATTTGTGAGGATCTTTAGAATTAATTGTTCAATAAAGTACAGGCCTCTAAATGATTTATGGCCATGAGTCACAAAGTAGGATTGTACTAGCTGATGTTAAACAAAATTAAAGTTAGATGTTTAATATAGAATTTCAGTTGAGAAGTGTCATGAATTTGAGGCCACCCTGACACTACATATTGAATTCCAAGTCAACCTGAGCTACTGGGAGACCCTACCTTGAGAAACAAAAATGTATAAACAAATATAAAATAAAGTGAACCAATTAAAAAAATTCACTTAATTGAGATTACTTGGGAATCACTAATGCTCTAATTTCTTCTGAACATTAGGCAAACAGCCTAAATCAAAATTTTAACATTAGCATTTCTATTTGGATAACTGTCACACCAAAGGGCATTTGTTGAACTTGGACCTGAAGGTCCTGAGGTCATGGAGTCTGCAGGAGCTTGGTCTACTAAAAAGTTCATAGGCCTTAGCGGTTGTAGCTTTGAAGGCAACAGTGGCACCATGCCCTTCCATTTTCATTCTTTTCTACCTTGTCCTTGTGTGCCAGGTTTGCTCCACCACATTCCAGCTGGTATGCTTATGTACTGCCTTGCCACACACATGTCAATACAGAATCAGTCATAGACTGCACACCCACCCCCACCCTGCAAGCTGAAAAGCAAAATAAATAAGTTAATTACCTTGGTCATTTTGTTATATAAAATGAGTGCATATAAAAATACCAACCAAAGCCACTGGCACTTATTTTTTAAATATTGCTTAAAGCATAATATGTACAAAAGTGTGAAAAACACAAAATTACAGTTCCATGAATTATAAGTAATTATTCATGTAACCACTCTCCAGGTGTGTGTGTGTATACATACATACATACATAAATACATACATACATACATGTACTTTCTCACTGTGAAGACTAAATACCGAGCCAGAAGCAGCTTGATGAAGGAAAAGTACTCAATTCAGTTTATAGTTTTGCAAGGAACTTCCCATTTTCAGCAGGGATAGTCTGGTAGGCCAGAGAGAAAACTGGCCACAGGCAGGCAGGAAGAAGTGGAGAACAGGGAATGGGACTGGTTAATAAAACTTCAAGGGCCACCCCCACAGTGACCCAATTCTTCCAACAAGACCCCACCTACTGAAGGTTCCACAGCCCACACAAACAGCACCACCAGTTGGAATTAAAGTATTAAGTACTAAAACACACCAAGTCTATAGGGGTGTTTCACATTCAAACCACACCAAGTCAGTAAATACAATATTGTTATCTACCTGACAAGTGCCTTCATATACTCCCTAATTATTAGCCACCTTTCCTTTCCCATGTGTAATTACCCTCTGCTTTACTCTGCCTACCTTTGAAATTTATGTGAGTAGAATGACATTGTACATATCATTGCATTTATGACTTCTTTAACAGAACACTGACAATTATCCAAATGTAGCTTGAGGTATATTTTTATAGCTATTACTTAGCAGAGCATATATGCATATACATAAAAATTATCCGTTCCTCTAGTGATGAACTCTTTTGGCTATTTTCAGTTCTGACTATTGTGAACAAAGCTGCTATGAACATCCTCGTGCAGGTCTCATGATGATGCCCATTCTGCTCAGCATGTAGCAGGAAGTGGAACTGCTGAGTCACTGAGTAGGCATGTGATCAGCTCAATACAGAAATTAATGATACACAGTACTTCCAAGACATTGTAAAAATTCATTCTCCTACCAGCATTGCTTGAGAATCCTTCCTCCTACACACTTGACAATAATTCTGTGTGTGTGTGTGTGTGTGTGTGTGTGTGTGTGTGTGTGTGTGTGTACATGAACATATATGTTGTGCATAGGCATGCGGGTGTGGAGGTCAGAGGACAACCTCAAAGTGTCCATCCTTTTCCCCACCTTCTTTGAGACAGTTTCTCTTCCTGTGGTTATTGCTACTAGCTGCGCCATGAAGTTCAGGATTCTCCTGCTTCCACCTCCCGTAGCTGTAGGTGTTTAGGAATCAAAGACACCTGGGACACTTGGCTTCTGACTCTATGTGTGAACTGGGAGTGACCACACCTGGGTGAGTAGGGTTGGAAACAAGCATCTTAAGCAGGGCCTTCCACTCATATTCTGCTGGTAATTGTGCTAACTACCTCTTCATAAGCCCATTGCCTATTTGTATATGTTTTTCCTGTGAGGTACCTACCTCCAAAGTTGGTTTTATGAGCCAAATGTAAGTCCATACTGTAAAAACTAATGTGCCAAAATGTTTTAACTCAGCAACTCAAAAGAGTATTTTAAAGTAGTACCAAATATATGTATGGATATAATATTTAAAGTAGCACCAAACATATATATATGTCTGGGTCTGTGTGTATGTGTGTGTGTGTAAAATTTGGAAGATTTTAGGTATATAGAAATGTTTCAGATAGAGGAGTTTGAAGGCATAGCTTAGAATTTCAGATATGGAAGCCTTTTTTGCCAAGTAGTTTGCATTCATCAACTTAAAATTCATTTTAAAACTATTAAACAGCAATTTATGCTCTACAGTGTTTTCAACATTAGGTTCACTCAAGTGGCGAGGTCATGAGCTGATGAATCTCTCCACACTAGCACCTCAAGCTCCAGCCACACTGGTGATTCCAGGGTCCCACAGACCCTCTGAGCTTTCAAGACATGCAGGCACTGCAGCTGCCACCCTTGGGGGGGAGGGGAGGGTGCAAGCAGAGAGGGGCAGGTGTCCTTTAATTACCTTGATGAAATTCCACAGTTAGTAGCCAAATACATTGTCATGCTAATTCCTATTGCAGAATACACTGGGATATCAAAGAAGTGAGAGTATCCAACCGAAAACTAAACTGCTCTCCTTGTAACATATTCTAGTGATGCCTGTATATGTGGATCAATATGATTAGGACATAGAAGTTTTGTTTCTCTTTAAAAACATCCCTTCCATATTCAAGAAAATGTGCATAAGGGAAGTATCTGTTAAAAAGATATTGACTTGAATAAAAGTAAAAATAAAAAAGAAATAATTATTTGGGGTGGTTATGTCAGACTTAGGGCAGGCTGGAGTTTAGTGTCTGTCCCGACCCGCGGGACCTCGTTATTCGTGGGGGCGAGGAGGACCCCAACCTGAAATAAGATGGGCAAGAGAGAGGAAGAGACTCAAGCAAATGTACACTTGTCAAGAGTCCAATTTTATTGAGCCACAGCAGCCTTTTTAAGGGTTAGGGTTAGGGTCTTGGGTGGGGGGGGGGGGCTGGAGGAGGCAGGTGGTGGAAAGTTACAGAATCTTCTTGGCCTTTGGCCTAGGACAGTTTGCAGTTATTCCAAGAATTCACGATATAGTTCTCAAGTCTCTGCAGTCACCAGGCAGGATGTTAATTAGTTAGGTGTGGCGGGGTGAGGGGATATGGAATCAGTTAGGTATGTCAGGGTGGGGGGATGAGGAAAGGTTGGAAGTTGCTCAGGGCAGAAGTTATCTCAGGACAGAGGTTATCTCAGGGCAAAAGTCTGTTCAGGGCTCATCTCCTCGTCTCCAACAAGTGTCCCTTGGAGAGCCTCACTAAAAGGTTGGCTTCTGGCTCCTGTCTGGTAGATTAATGGTAAACAATCTCCTACAACGAGATAAAACCTTCCCAAAACAACAATACTATTTCCTTAAACCTATACTATAGAAACATTATGGTTTATATCAAACATCTTTTTCCATTCTAGGAGGCTGAACTTTTGGTAGGAGATAGGCAGCCTTTATTTATTTATTTATTTTTTAATTTTTAATTTTTTTTTAATTTTAATTTTAATTTTAATTTTTTTTATTTTTTATTTTTTATTTTTTTTGGGTGCTAAGTATCTAATGAACTCCTGAGGAAGATGAAACTTCAGTGACGTTTGTCACAACTGTTGTCACCACTCATTTCTGAAGGTGTTAGGTAACTCCTCTGGGACTCTACTTAGAGAGTTCTTCAGAAATTTGATACCAGGTTTTTCAGATTGGTTCCATGAGTCTTGTCTCTTATTGATTTTTCTTTGTATCTTTGCTATGAATCTGACCCAGGTCCAAACATATTCTGATTCCTGTGAGCCTTGCTAGTGACTGGCATGGAGACAGTCTTGGTGAGGTGGTTTGATACAAGTGTCCCCCATAAACTTCGGAGTTCTGGATGCTAGGTTTCCCAGCTGAGGGCAGTTGGAAATTAACACCTCCTGGAGGCAGTGTATTATTGTGGGTGGGCTTATGGATATTATAGCCAGTTTCCCCTTGCTAGTGTGTGGCACACTCTCCTCTTGCTGTTGTCCATCTATGTCAGCCAGGGTTGATGTCCATCCTCTGCTCATGCCATCATTTTCCCTGGCAACCTGGAGCTTTCCCTTGAGCCTGTAAGCCAAAATAAATCCCTTTTCCCCAGAAGCTGCTCTTGGTTGGCTGATTTCTACCAGCAATGCAAAACATCTGGGGATAGTAAAGTGGTACCATGGGTTGGGATTGCTGTTAGATCCCTGATTGTGTGCCATTGTCCTTTTGGAGTTGATTTTCAAGAGGAACGTGGAAGTGCTTGAAACCTTGACCTAAGAGCCACCTTGCAGTGTTATAAGCACAGCTTGTTGGACTTTTCTGATCAGAGTTGAAAGACCTGAGTACAATAAAAACTATGGACTATGAGTTTGACTTATGAGGGTGAGAAATAGCTTTTCTTTGACTGGGCTGACAGTTTGTGTGAGAAGCTTGCTATTATGACTGTGTCCTGAGAAGTTGTGCAGCATTGCTGTGTAGAAATGAACTGGTAAGAACAGAGCAATATGGCACAGAAAAAATGAAATCTTTGGGCCTAAACTGCTACCTGTTCAAATATCTGCAAATTGTTTGTGAGATTACAACCTTTGACATTGGGCCAACTGACCTCCACTGGGACAACAGGAAGAATGCAGACTCATTTAGAAGGGGCCTCAGTGCTCAAGGAGTGTCTGTTCACCACAGTCTGCTCCACCCTCTCCACCTGGATTAAATATTTGCACCCTACCTGCTATTGTAGAATATGAGAAAGGCATGAAAGAGAAAGTCATTGAGTTTGCAATATGGTCATGTGGTTTAGAAATGTCTATGGTCAGTGTGAGGCAGGTTTGCTGGATAACTGCATGGAGTCCAGATGGAGCCATAAGGATGAACCTTGGATTGCTGTGGAGAACCAGCGGAGATGCAGGGACCACAATATAGCTGCTAAGGAATGTTGCCAGACCGATGACATTTTCCAGACTGTGAATAGCCCAGCTGGAGGGTTGGAATTGGAATGCCAGAGACTTGATGCTATTTAGAATTATCAGACTTGGAGATCTGTCACTGGCTAGAGTTGTTGGACTTGAAGCTATAGAGTTTCATGTTTCCCCTGGTTGTTTTAAATCTTATATTGGTTGAATATTTCCATGCTATGCCCAATACCAATTTCTGCAGTGTGATTGTTTATTTTGTGCCATTATGGGGTTTTTGAGGTTACTTTTTGGTATTATGGTACAGTTAGAAGTCTTGGGTTATGGGGTTGTATGACCATCACTGGAATTGATAAAAACTATGGAACCATGGGGATCTATAAAGTTGAACTGAATGCATTATATTTTACATCAAGTATGGATATCAGTTTATGGGGCTGGGGGAGAATGTGTTTGCTTGAGTCAGGTGACCCCCAGAAACTTATGTGATCTGGATGCTAGATTTCCAGTTGATGGTAATTGGGAATTAAAGCCTCCTGGAGGAAGTGTATTGTTGGGAGAAGGCTTATCGGTGTTAAAGCCAGTTTCTCTATCCAGTGTGTGGCACACTCTCCTGTTGCTATTGTCCACCTTAAGTTGGCCAATGGGTGATGTCTACCCTTTGCACAAGCCATTGTTTTCCATGCCAGAGCTTCCCCCTCGAGTGTGAAAGTTGAAATAAACCACTTTTATTTCCCACAAGCTGCTCTTGGTTGGCTAATTTCACCCAGCAATGTGAACCTGACTGCAACACATGGTATATTATTTTTTACAAAGAATGTTTACTTTGAGCCATTATGTGGTTTTTGAGGTTACCTTTTGGAATTATGGTTCAGTTAGAAGTTCTTGGATTAGGGGATGTATGACCATCATTGGAATTGATAAAAAACTAAGGGACCATGGGGACATGTATAGTTGGATTGAATGGATTATATTTTACATCAAGTATGGATATCAGTTTATGGGAACAGGGGAGAATGTGGTTGCTTGAGTCAGGTGTCCCCGAGAAACAGATGTTCTGGATGGTAGATTTCTAGCTGATGGTAATTGGAAATTAAAGCCTCCGAGAGGCAGTGTCTTGTTGGGGGCAGACTTATCGGTGTTATAGCCAGTTTCTCCAACCAGCTTGTGGCACACTTTCCTGTTGCTACTGCCCACATTAAGTTGGCCAGGGGGTGATATTTGCCCTCTGCTCATGCCATCTTTTGCCATGCCAGTATAGAGCTTCCCCCTTGAGCCTGTAAGTTGAAATAAACCACTTTTATTTCCCACAAGCTGCTCTTGGTTTGGTAATTTCTACCAGCAATGTGAACCTCACTGCAACACATGGTACAATAATTTCTTAAGACTTTTATTTATTTATTTGAGAGTGACAGAGAGAGAAAAAGGCAGATAGAGAGTAAGAGAGAGAATGGGTGTGCCAGGGCTTCCAGCCACTGTAAACGAACTCCAGATGTGTGCTCCCCTTGTGCATCTGGCTAACATAGGTCCTGGGGAATTAAGCCTTGAACTGAGGTCCTTAGGCTTCACAGGCAAGTGCTTAACTGCTACGCCATCTCTCCAGCCCATGGTATAGTAATTTTTACAAGGAATTTCCTTGTCAGAATTTACTTTGCTGTTTAAACTACATTATATTTCCATGATGAAAATGTGAAAAATAAGTTGAATTTAAATAACATATGACAAGTGAAGACATAATTTACTTTGACCTATCTAGCCAAGAACTAGTCAAAATGTTGTTTCATCATTTATCTTTACCAGTGAGACTTGTCACATGCATATCCCTTGAGCACCTCTTGTGCTACAGGTGAACAGGACATATTGATAACTAGCATGTTGGTCAATGTGAACGTGAATATGTACCAATGCAAAGGATAATATTATTCAAGACAAAGATCAATAAGTTATTCTGTCTTTATCATATGACAAAAAGTTTCGCGTGCCGATAAAAATTCCTAACCCCTTGCACATTTCTTTTTCTTTTATTTTTATCATTTTTATTTTTTTTATTTATTATAAGTCAAATTGGGTTGAGTATATAGAACATTAGTTTGTTTTTATTATTTAGTTATTCACTTACATACTTACATGAGAGAGAAAGGGAGGGAGACAGAGAATGTGTGTACCAGGGCATCCACCAACCACAAATGAACACCAAATGCATGCACCACTTTGCTTTTCTGGCTGTACATAAGCCCAGGCTATGAGGCTTTATAATCAAGTGCTTTCAACCACTGAGCCGACTCTGTAGCCCCAGGAATAATATTTTGAACTACAATGAACACATTTCTTCCATAAACAGTTACATGCATCTGGATATGATAGTGGCTCCTCTTTCAGATCCAGAAACAGGCTATCATGGCAGGGCCTCCCCCCAAAGCCACAGGGTTAGCAGCTCCATTGTAAAGCCTTCAAAATCTGTGGCAACAGTCTTAGTGTCAGGCACCACCACCCCCACGGGCCTAGCCACCCCTGGATAATCATGCCCACCTTCCACAGGGTCCCTGTTTTGTCCATTTGGGGGGAGGATTACTCAGTTGCACCTTTAATTTCGTCAATTCTACCACTAACTTTACCAGAGAAGACTGCTGGTCTGCTTAGACCGCAGAACCCCATAATATACTTGCTGGGCTACCACTGGAAATCTACCAACTCCTTCAGAAGACCACCAAGATGCTCTTGGAGAAGGTCCCAGTTCTTACCCTTCAAGCTGTAACTGGAAAAGGACTCTGTGTGATAGCAATAGGGGGAAAATTAGATGGCTTCTCTCACCTTAACCATCTCTGATACCATGCTTCACCTCAAATGCTGGTACATCCTACCTTGTTCCCCCTATGGAATCTAGTTTGCATGCACCACTGGTTTAGCCCCTTGCATTCACCTACTGTTAATTCAAAGTTCCAGCATGTGGGTTCTAGTAACAGTTTTCCCTCAGGTTTATTACCTTCCCTTCAGCTCCTACATGGGTCGGTCCCAGATCACCACAGAGAAAAATGAGATTTTGGGGCCAAAGAAATCCTTGTCACAGTGTTGGCTGGAGCTGGCACAAGTGCAGGAATTGGCACTGATACAATGGCCTTAATTAGGGCATATCAGACTTATAAGGCTCTAAGTAATCTTAGAGACTCATATCTCACTCAATTAGAGAAGTCAGTCCATCACCTATAGGGGTACTGGGCTCAGTAGCAGAGGTAGTACTGCTAAACAGAAGGGGATTACGGCCAATCTTCCTACTGCAAGAAGGGCTTTGCCAGGCCATAGGAGAACAATGCTGTTTTTATGTCCACAACTCAGCCTTTATCAGAAACAGCCTGGCCATGGTCCTCAAGAGGCCAGAAGAGAGGGGCAAATTAAGACAGCAAAGTCAAAACTGGTACAAATCTTTGTTCAATTGGTCCCCTTGGTTAACAACCCTAATTTCCTCCCTGGCAGGCTGCCTTATCCTCTTACTGTTCAACCCTCAACCCTGTGTCCTGCATTATTAATGCCTTGATCAAATCTATTAAGTATCACTTAGCCACAGTACACTTACTGATTCTAAGGTACCAATACAAACCTTTAGATGCAGCTCAGTGATTCCAGATGGGGCCTTATTCAAGGTGCAAGGAAGGAACCAAACTGAGGCCATGACAGGCTTCAGTAAGTCACACCATAACTAGGTCTATCTTTCAGTTTCCCGGAGAGGCAGGCAAGACTTCTGGGAAAATGTGGCTGTTAATCAACAGTGACCCTGACATGTGGAAAGAAATGATAGCTGCCTAGGGTCTGAGTCAATTCCTGGAGACATGCCCAGACATGTCCTTTTCATACCTCATGGCATTACACATTATAGAAAACAGTCTTGGTACTGCTCTCAATCATGCTACTCCAAAAGACTTCATTGGAAAATGGGAAACGAAAAGAAAATTGGCAAACAAACTTTTCATTAGGCAAATGGCTGTATGATTGTCTAATGAAATATATGTGCAAAATTTATATATGCTAACTCGAATAACATGCATTCTAAAATCTTTGTTTCCCAGCTCGTGGCAATTTTAAAAAGAAAATTTTATGTTTTTTTTTTTTTTTTCTTTTTTAGGGAAATGGAAATGAGAGAGGGGGGAGGGAGGAAGGGAGAAGGGGGATAAAGGAAGAGGGAGGGAGGGAGATGGGCAGGGCAATGTGGAGGGAGAGGAGATGGGGGGTGGGGTGGGACAGGATGGTACTCCAGCAAGTGAATCCTTGCTGGAGGATATATGTTGTTAGGAGTTGGTTTATGGGTGTTACAGCCTGCTCCCCCTTGCCAGAGTTCTGCTCATGTTTCTGCTGCTGTTTTCTACTTCTGTTGCAGAGGTGATGTCCGGACTCTGCCCATGCCATGCTGACCCCTGTCATCATCAACATTCTCTAGAGACTGAAAGCCAAAATTAAGACTTTCCTCTCATCAGCTGCTTTAGGTCAGATGTTTTATCCCAGCAACAAGAAGGTCTTACACTCATGTTTAATTTACATGTAAGGTATATGTGTGTCTTTGTGTATGTATATATGTTACTAGAATTATGGTGCTTTTTATTTTTCGAACTAGGGAAATTCAGAATTTTTTAGAAGCACTTTGCAGCAAGTTATTAAATACTGCCCCCATTTTCTCCTCTAAGGCAATAAAGAAGTCATCTGGTAGCACTAATGTGGAAGAACTTCTGGATTTAGCATTCACTAAACATTCACTTCAGCTCCATTGAGTCTAAAATTACAATGGACCCTGCTCTTGAGTGTTACTGCTGGGTAAGATCTTCCTGTTACTAGCAAGATGGTGCTTGGATGGATCTTATGGGCAATAGATTTCACCTGAACATGTGACACAAAAGCACTCTTGATGAACTACTATAAGTACATTCCTCCAGCAAATTCCCCTTTTCCAATTCTTGAGCACTGGGTACTTCTTTATATAGGATCAATTCCATAGCACTATACCTACTGACATGGCTTACGTGTGCCATTTAAAAATAATAAATAAATATACATGCTTGCACTCTCCCACTTAAATTTGAAAAATAGAAGCAAACAAAAAATTCCTTGGGGCTTGGGGTATGGCTTAGTAATCAAGGACTTTGCCAAGGTTCAATTCCCCAGGACACATGTTAGCCACATGCGAAAGGGGCCACACATTTAGTTCATTTGCAATGCCTGGAGGCCTTGGCACACACATTCTTTCACTCTTTCTCCCTCTTTCTCTATCAAATAAGTAACTAAAGAAAACTGAAAAAATATAAAACATAAATCCTTTGATTGCACCTAGCTTCCTTTCAGCTGCTATGGTATCATTAGTCAACATGTGTGCAAAATCTGAAAGGGCTGTTTAAGGTTGGTTTTCTTTGCTTTCTAATCTCCCATTCTCTCATGAACATTTTTGCTGAAATGTAATTAACCTGCTGGGAATTTCCCACATCCTATGTATAGATTCCACACAACTGTCAGCAAGTGAATACATTGTATACCAACACTCAGACCGAAAAAAATGGGACACTGTTCACACCCCAGAAGCCCTCTTCTTCCTCCTCCTCTCACTCCTCCCCCAACATGGTGGCCCATTACCTTTTTTTTTTTTTTTTTTTTTTTTTTTGCCTGTTTCTGAAAAGGTATCAGGGAATGTTACTGTCTTTCTTTGTGTATGTTTGCTTTGGCCCAAGATTAAACTTCTGAGATTCATCCAAGTTCTTATGTGTGGCAGGGTCCCAAGGAGCTCAGGACATAAATGATTATGATTATGTTTTCATTTCTCCTGAGTAAAATTAAGGCCTGGAAGGATTATAACTTCCATAATTATAAATGATAAACCATGATAATTCTCTTCCCTCTCCAGCTTTTCCCTTCAGCCATTCAGTCTCCATCATATCTCCTCCCCTTTCAATTGGTCTCTCTTTTATTTTGATGTCTGAGGTCTTTTAAGAGACTTTTCTGAGCAGTTCAGCCTAGACACCAAGTTTCCAAGAAGGAGATAAGGTTGTCTGAGAATGGCAACAATCCCTTTACACTCCTCTCTTTTCTAAGAAAGAAAGAGGTAAGACCAGAGGCACCCATTCACATCCTCAGGTGAGGTTTTAGGGGCAATGGAGAAAAAACAGGATCTCCCCCATAGCCTCAATAAAATTCCTTGCTTGCACTTTGGGGTGGCCTTCTTACCTCTTTACTGTCTCAGCAATGTAAGACAAAGAAGAAAGCTGTTCCTTTCCAAGTGGAGTCCCATCCAACATGACACATCACAAGTGACATATTCACAAAGTACCTGAATTCTTTCAAAATTCTTTGTCTAGTTTTGAAGCAGATTTAGATTACTTTTAAAATGGTGAGACACTCTGTTGGATTCAGAAAAATGAAAATATCCCTGGCGTATTTCACAATGAAATTCTATACAGCAGTAAGAAAAAATGAAACAATGAAATTTGATTAAAAATAGTTGGACCAGGAACAGATCATTCTCAGTGAACTTACCCAATCACAGAAAAAATATCGCCACATAGAATCACTCATATACAGCACCTAACCTGAATCTACCCAAGATGCCTTACATACCCAGCAAGCATCTCGTTGACAAGTCTATAGGATGAGTGGGGAGGGAGGGGAGGGAAAGGGAAGGTGTGGGAAATGCAAATCTAGACCCCATGGCAATGGTACCATAAAATTCTACATCCTAAAAGGCAGACCAAATGGCTGAACCTTCACCAGGCCCTTAGAGAGAACACCTGAGTCACAAGACACTGGAGAGGGTATGATGAAGACTGACCTTAATCTTCTACAGGTTCTCTCTTTTTATCTCCCTCTGTCTCACTCTCTGTTCTCTCTAACTCTTTTATGTGTATTATCTATTTCTTCCTTTTCTTAGTGGGCTCTGACTTGTAACTCCCAGTACCAGCATGTGGCTATCATCCACAATCATCTTTAGATCAGAGAGACCTAAAAGGTTCCCTAAAAGAAAGAGAGATTTCTGACAGAGTATTTGATGACCAACTAAAGGTTAGTGGTAAGACCCTACTGCTGAAAACACCTTGTGTGGTTGACATGTAAAATGGAATGGCATGGCTGGAAGCTGGAAGAGAGTCAGTCATCAGAGTGCTTACTGCCAGAATGTGCTACATGGGTGACTGGGGGAAAATGAACAATATCTGTCCAAGAAACTCATGGTCTAACCTACTTAGCAGCAAACAACCTGCCGTGATGCTCACACTACTGCAATAGTGGCACACAGCCATGGTGGGATACCAAGTGCTCTTGTTCAGCTAACAGATCCCCTCAGTGGTACGGGACCCATAGCTGGAGCTAGGAAACAAGTCAGAACTATATCCAAACATAAGCCTTCTCTCAATTATCAAGCTACCACCAATTGTGGGCTACAAGAGGGCCTACACCTATTAAATTCTCTATAAAAAAGTAAGGGTTGTCTCATTTGTCTGGTGCTAACTTACTCTCTGGTGGGGAATCTGCTTCTCTTTTTCAGGTAGATGTAGGCCTTATGAGAGAGACACCACAACATACTTTAAAAGGGCCCTGGCTGAAACTAAGAACAATTGGCGAAACAAGCAAGGGTACCATTGTCTTGGTGATCTGGGTGCCAGCACAAGGTTGAGGGATATCAACACAGAGAAAAATCAACTCCTACCAAATCAGTGATCCAGAGACTGAGAGGCCCCCAACACTTTATTACTGACGCAGACCAAATATGAACCCAACATGGTTCAAGGAAATTGTGCAAAAGAGTGGGTGGAATGAATGTGAGAGCCACATGTTGGGTCATGATATGCAGAGACATTTATCCTACCCATAACTGTGGGCTAACTCCACAATGCACGACCCATATACCTCAACAAGGAGGGGCCAAGGAGAAGAGGTAGGTCATGGGTGAGCATAATAATGGTACAAAATTGACTGTATTCACTCAGTACAAAACTAATTAATAATGAAAAAGAAGAAAAAGAAAAAAAAGATAATGTAGAAATTGAGTGTAAAACACACCCAACCTCTGGCCTCCAAATGAAATCACACAAAAGGCCATCACAAAATCATAAATATTAAAAAAATAATTTAAAACTATAATGTAAGAAATCCTTCTAATTATAAGAAAAAAGTCATTTATCCTTATTGAATGCCATGTCTATGAAATTGCAGAGATTAACTGTGATCCATATCTTGGAAGATATAGAAAAGTCCTCAGGATTTGCAGGTCCTTCCAACACCCTTATCTAAAGAAATGATCACATGAGTTAGCATCATGTTTCTCTAGAACAGCATATCAAGGGTGCTATAGAGGAGTGACACTTCCAAGAAGGAAAAAAAAAAAAAAAAAAAAAAAGGATAATTCAAAAAACACCAAATAAAGAAAATAACAAAACAAACACTACATACAAAAGAAAAGGGTAAAAATCAAAGGAATTAATCATTTCAACAAATGTGAGTGGGTTTAATTCACCTACTAAAGAAAAATTATTGTATGTAGTGCGTTTATTTATTTATTGTCTTTATTTGGCATTTCTTGCTTTTTAAAAACTATACTTGCCAGGCTGGAGAGATTGCTTAGTGGTCATGTGCTTCCCTGAGAAGCCGAACGTACCTCAATGGAGGCTCCTTTCCACAGGACCCATGTAAGCCAGATGCACAAGGAGGCACATACGTCTGGAGTTCATTGGCAATGGCTGGATACCCTGGTGTGCCCATTCTCTCTTTCACTCTCTCTATCGTCCTCTTTCTCTGTCTTTTGCTGTCAAATAAATAAAAATACATAAAAACAAAACCAAAAAAAATTATATTGGTGTTTAAGAAGGTAGGGTTTTTTTGTTTTGTTTTGTTTAGTGGATGTTTTATATATTTGTCATTTATAGTTCCACTAATGTTTACTTCTTATTACTTTCACTCTTATTTAAATTTTTACCATTCTGTATGTCAATCATTCCATTCTTTGTGATGGTGAAATATACATATGTATGTGTGTATGTATATACATACATACATACATATAAACATATATACATATATACTTCACCATCACAAAGAATGGAATTCTATTATTTATTATTTGTGACAACATGAATGTCACCGGTGGACATTCTGTTAAGTGAAATAAGTCAGAACATATATACAACACTATATCCCATTTACGTGTTATGTGTCAATAAAAACTAAGATTAAAAAAAAAAAGCTAGAGGAAAAATGAATTTCAAAGTGACCTCTTATAACACAACCAAGCTCTATGCCATGCAAAAGGAACATACGTGAGGTACTTTGTTTCAGTCTAGACTGAACTTTACTTAGCAGTAGAGAGCTAATCAGTCTGCTTCCGTGTAGATATTATCTTTCTATATGTTTTTATGGTATGTCACTATGATTTTTTGAATTTCTCTGGCATCTGTTGTGATGTTATCTTTTTCATCTCTTATTTTATTAATTTGTGTTTCTTCTTTGTTTCTGTTGGTCAGATTTGCTAAGGGTTTATCAATCTTGTTTATCCTTTAAAAGAACCAACTCTTTGTTTCATTGATTCTTTGGATTGATTTTTTAGTTTCTATTTCATTAATTTCATTATTTCTTCCCGTCTGCTGATTTTTGGTTTTCCTTGTTCTTTTTTGTCCAAGGCTTTAAGGTGAAACATTAGGTCATTTACTTGTGACCTTTCTAATTTCTTAATATAGGCACTTAAGCTATAAATTAACATCTATAATAAAGTAATATCTATAATAAAGTAACATCTATAATAAAGTAACATCTATAATAAAGTTTTAGGAAAGAGAATAATCAATGAATTACCAATCCTAGCAAGGAGAACAGTCTGACAAAGCCCTGTGCAGTGGTGCACTGCCTGTTTTTCCAGCTACAGAGAAGACTGAGGCAGCACCATCACTTGAGTCCAAGAGTTTCAGGCAAATTGGATAACACAGACATCACCTCATACAATTAAATTAAATCAGAATCTGTAATTGCCTACAATGCAACCGAATGACCTTGGGTACTTTCTCTGTAAACAAAAAGCATTTATTTTCAAGAATCTCTTAGATCCATTGATAAAATTATGCTTATGTGAACAGAAATTAAAGCTTAAATTTGGTAGGTAGTAGAATAACCTCTAGTCAGTTTTTCTAGCTGACTTAATCATGCAACATGTCTGTGAGTCCTTCAGAGGTAGTATCTCAACTGTACTACATGAGAAGAGTCCTGACATGGAGCAAACCAGGATCCGACAAAATGTCAGGGGCTTGTCCTACCTGTTAGATGTGAGCAAGCTTGGGAGACATGGGGCTGGACTCCTCCTTCATGGTCGAAGGCCTGTAAAACCAAGGACTCACCTAGATGGACTTTAATTTCTCTTTGGGAGAATGGGACCTGAGTCATATCTTTGGTCCTGTAAAATATAAAATCTCAAGTTGCTTGGAAGACCATAATGAATAAGTCTCTAAACCTCTTTCCTTGTTATCAGGATGCATTCTGATAAAAAAAAAAGAAAGAAAGAAAGAAAGAAAGAAAGAAAGAAAGAAAGAAAGAAAGAAAGAAAGAAGGAAGGAAAGAAAGAAAGGCACACTACTTACACCTGTCAGAGACAACCAGAAAGGCCTGTCAATCATCTGCAAAGACAACATCTCTGTGGAAAAGCTGCTTGTGGTTTCCAAAATTTATAAACAGTATGACCTCTGTCTAAATGGAGACCAGGTAGATCATCTGTGGCCAATGTCCTCTCTGGTGAGTGTATTTTATTTTACTATTACACTCTGCCCATCTCTTCACAACACGCATATGTCCTTTACAAGGACCATGGAATTTTTGGGATTCCACATAGATGTCCGGCTGACACAACCAGTGGATGGACACTAAGATGAAGCCAAGGAGAGAAGTACAAGTGTAAACACCAGACTCAGCAAATAGCTACAGTTATCTCCCAAAAGATATCTATTTATATATTCAGTATGGAAGGAACTGCGAAGCATCCATTAGCTTTTCAAGTCACCATAGTTTCCTCATGGCAGGAATACTTTTTCATTTCAGAGAATAGCAATTCACTCTAGAGTGAAATCCTTACTAACATTTATACTGGGGATAGATTAAAATCTTCCTGGAAAGAGCTAAAATAGTCTTTGGTGATACATTTAATGATCCTGGACACACAGTGGAGGATTATGCCACCTTAATAAGTTTCCCTGGCAAACAAAGATCCATAAATGTTTCATGGATAAATCTTTACTTTTAACCCTAAAAAAATTTCATCAGTGTTTTGTAACAATTTTTGCTGTTGATGAGCTTCTCATTCCTATAATAAAATTTCTGCTTGTTCATTTCATTAAATAATTTTAAACATTAGCAATTTGACACTTTTTTTATTAAGTGGTAAATGTAAGGGAAGAATGAGGGAATAACATAGAGTTTAATGATACCAACACAAATACTAGCTATTGGAAACAAAAGACACATAGAAATTCCATGGGAAAAGCAGATTACAGAGAGAGACAGAAAGAGAGAGAGAGAGGAGGGGGGAGAGAGGGAAAGAAAGATGGAGTTATAATGGAGAGACCAGGAAAGAAAAACAGTAAGATAACATGAACCATATAGTAGGGTTGAGAACCACTTGAATGCATTTCACTCCAGACTTTGTTTATAGTGGTCTGTATCCACACACTTAGAATGCCAAGACTACAGTGGCATTATAATTAGATACGTCCTCCTTCCAGGTGAAGACAGAAATTATGGTCCATTAACTTCACATAGGAAAAAAAAAAATGCAGTTCTGACTTCAAATACAGCTTTTGAGTGGTCCCACACAGTCTGGTGTTTTTATCATGTCAAGGCCTTGTAGAGAAGGTAGTATTGTCACCACACCTGGAGAGGAAGTGGAATTGGCTGGTATGGAAAGGAGCACACTTGTAGCAAAGTATCGAGTTGGGGGAAGGGCAAGAGGGAACCTGTACTTCAAGGGGAGGCTTACTTCCACTCCATTGGCAAGGTCCAGGAAGGTGGTGGACCTGACTGTTCATTGTAGGACAAGTTTTGTACAAGGATTAATCCTGTCTTGTCTCCATTGCATACTGTCCTTTGCCAATACTTGAGGCTCAACTGCTGTTTGCCTAGTGTAGACCTAACTTTTCCTTCTTTCCTTCCTTTCTCTTTTTCTTTCTTTCTTTCTCTCTCTCTCTCTTTCTTTCTCTTTGTTTTGAGGTAGGGTCTCATTCTAGCCTACACTGACCTGAAATTTACTTCCCTTTTGTCTCCAACTGGTCTTGGACTGACAGCCATCCTCCTACCTCTGCCTCCCAAGAGCTGGGATTAAAGGTGTGTGCCACCAGACCTGGCTATTATCCTAAATTTATTTCTCAATTTCTTTTCTACACATCTCCTTATCCACAAATATAGCTCCTACTCTGAAAACTTTGACTGATCTCTGTAGCTACTCTCTATCATTAATTGCTCTTCATGTTCAGCCTACCCCTTACGTCCTCCACATCCTTTCCTCCCTAGTTACACCTGAGGACACCAATCCTCTCTCTGAATTTTATTCCTAACACTGATGAAGCTCTTTCTGCATAATATACATTTATCCATCTGCTAATAATTTCTAAACCTATCACTCTAGACTTTTAGAATTTTCTACAGATGCATATATTCAGCCATCCTTTGAAGTTTTTGTTTCAATAAATACATTGAAAACTAAACTCCTCCCCTAAGCTTAAAACATACCAAAATAAGATAAGTGCAGGTTAGTTATTTAAACAACAAACAATGCTTATGGAATATTAATGCTATATAATCGGCCACACTTGGTGAATGCGAGATGAATATGGTGTTTTAAACTAAGTCACCAGAATCCATAAATAATAGCCCTGTCAATGTTAAAATTGCTGTCTGGCACCAACAATATTGTAAGGAACACTGAAAGGCAAACTAATAAAAAATTGTGGAAAATGTATGCAACAGAATGTTCTGTAATTATAAACACACACACTATCCATAAGAAAACTGTTCTACCTAGATCAGAACTTGTTACCATACATAATTGTGAGTGTCTAGAACTTTATGACAGTGGTGTTTGAATTACAGTTATTATTATTATAGAGAATAACGAGAGAATCAGCCATATAAAACATTCTCAATTAGGGGTGCAATTTTATCTCCTTTTTACCTCTTTGTAAAAGTTTCATATTTTGTTTCCCACCATCCATGTCTTAAAAACCCAATGTTTTTTCTTTTTTCTTTTTTTTTTTTTTGAAGTAATCTATCCAAAAACTGCGTAATCTTTATTTCATAGTGAGTAAGCAAGGCATTTTGTTGTTTATCTTAAAAAAAAATCTCATTTCCTTACAGAAAGTTTTGAGTTTTTAATGAACTAGTAAACAAAAAGCTCTCATTTAAAAATAAATCAAAAACCTAGATCATATAGATGTTTACAGTGATTACATTTATCAAGGCAACATACATACATGTTCAGTTGTAAGATGTTAACTACATTTGTGACAAATATGCTTTACTTTAAATATCAAGAACATTATACAGTTAGAGTCCTAAGAATAATCTAGTAGTCACTATGTTTTTCTTAAGTCTTCACTTTAGATGCTGTTATCTCTAGCACAGGTAAGCAGGCAGTCTTTCACATGCTATAATACTGGAAGCTTTGGTTGGTACCACATCAGCTAGCGTGCAACAAGAAGACACCAGTTAAAGAATGTTTTAAGTGAACAACTTGTAAACTCCAGGGATGGACCAACCCTAAGAAGACACAATTGTAAGCATTTACGACCACCACAACTGTGGCTGAAGACTGTTCATGCCATTCTCTGAAATGAGATCTCAAAGTAGTATAGTTCAAATAAAATAGTTAACAAAAATTGTTTGCATATGCACAATTTCCCCAACAATCTGAGCGTCAATCATTTAGGTAACTTTTCCACTTGAAAAAATGCAATAGAAAACCATGTTTCACAATCTCAGTTAATATTCACAATTACAGAAGCTACAACTCAGGATACAGCATCACCAATGCTGCCCAGAGCCAGTTTATACTGAAATTAAGTTCTTTACACCAAATAAATGGTTGTCCACAACCAATGGCTAGTGTACGTATGAACTAAAATGTCTAGATTTGGGGAGAAATAAATGCTACTCCAACCATCTGTTCTGCTTCTTCCGTTCCTCAATTCATGCTTAGAAACCTTTCAGGTTACTCTTGGTTCTGTCAGCTTCCTTGCCTGTGAGGGTTTGGTCCTGCTGACCCTACCCACTGGAAGAGGCTGCCTGCTGTGCCGCTTTCTGCTTCAACATTGTCCAATCAAAAGTGTAGTCATACTGGTGGTTCAGGGTCGGGAAAAGGATGCGGAATAGCTGCCTCAGATACATGTAATCCCGGGCTTCTTCAAAGCGCAGCCCATGGCAATAGTTTAAGTACATAGCAAATTCTGCAGGAAACCCCTTACATAAAACTTCAACAGGAGTGGACATCTTCTTTTCACTAATCTTTTCATATTTCTGCTTCTTTGTTGCAGCCTTTAGCCCTTGCCATGGCAGACTGGTTCTAATAAAATACATCAAAATATATCCTAATGATTCCATGTCATCTCGGGGGCTGTGCTCAACACCAAAATGAGCATCGATGCTTAGCATATCGGGCAGGGCCAGTGAGATTTTTACCTTCTCTGTATGGGATGTGTTGCCTTGTCCTGTTGTCTCTGTACTTTTTGGCCAAACCAAAGTCGATAAGGAATAACTTATTACAGTGTCGCCCAATACCCATTAGGAAGTTATGTGGCTTAATGTCTCTGTGTATAAAATTCTTTGTATGCACATACTCAATTCTACTGATCATCTGGTCAGCTAACATAAGTACAGTCTTCATGGTGAATCTTCTTGAACAGAAATTGAAGAGGTCTTGGAGACTGGGTCCCAGAAGATCCATGACTAGCACATTACAGTCCTTTTCCTGTCCATACCAGCGTATGTGGGGAATGCCGACCCCACCTTGAAGAATCTTACAGTTTGCTCTCGTACAGCAACTGGGGGTGCCTGGCCTTCTGAGCCTCGAGCTTCACGGCCACTTCCTCACCGTTGGTGACGTTGATCGCCAGGTAAATGTCCCCGAAGGAGCCGGACCCGATCTTCCGCACCAGTTTGTACTTCACTCCCACGACCATCTCGGCCCTGGAGCCGCCGCTGCTCGACATCCTGCGCCGAAGACGGAGGCTGGGGCCAAGCCCGACACCTCTGAGCGGGGATCACGGCCTCCGGGGCGACCCGTCCGGCGAGGCTGCGGGGGGCGGCCGGGGCGGGCGACGGCGGCCGCTCCGGCGTCTCGGGCGCGAACGGCCAAGGGGAACGGCCCGCCGACCGCTCGGCTTCTTCGGCCGGGAGTCTGGCGAGGCCATACGGCTACTCAGGAGAGGCCGCTCGTCGCGGCCGGCGCCGTGCAGTCGCTTTCGCGGCGACGTGGCGGGCTGGCGGCCGCGCACTGATCTGGGGCGGCGCTGCCGCTGCCTCCGCTGCCGCCGGCTCCGACCGAGGGTCACTCAGCCGACGCCGCCATCTTGTCGCCCGGCTCCAGCCAGCCCCTAATGCCGCCCCAATGTTTTTTCTTTTCTACTCCTAACTTCTGCCTAAAAACCAAATCCTGCTGGGTGGTGGTGGCGCACTCCTTTAATCCCAGCACTTGGGAGTCAGAGATAGGAGTATCACTGTGAGTTTGAGGTCACCCTGAGAGTACATAGTGAATTCCAGGTCAGCCTGGGCTAGAGTGAGAGACTACCTTGAAGAAACTATATGTGTACATGTATGTGTGCGTGCGTGCGTGTGTGTGTGTGTGTGTGTGTGTGTGTGTATATATGTGTGTGTGTGTGTGTGTGTATGTATGGTTTAAATATATAAATATATTGTTTAAATATATATGTAATATATATATAATAATATAATTATAATATATAATTATATATAATATATAATTATATATATTTGTGTATGTGTATGTATGTATGTGTATATATACATACATATATATGTGTGTGTGTATATATATATATATTTATATATATATATGTATGTGTGTGTGTGTGCATATATATATATATATATATATGTGTGTGTGTGTGTGTGTGTGTGTATATATATATGCCCTTTCTGTTATACTCCTAACTGCTAGTTTGCTACCCAAAAATATTTTAAAAATAAAAATAAATAACAAGCCTAGGAAAGTGAAAATATTATTTAAAGTTAAGGAGGCCTTTAGAATTGGAAGTAAAAGAAGTTACCTGACACATTTCTACTATGTATTTATGGTGTTCATTGTTGGTTGTGACGTAGGCCTAGATAAAAGATACAAAGTAAGGCTTGCAGTCTAAGCAAGGGTTAGCCATACTTCCATGACAACTGATATGGTATGGTTCACCTCTGTTCTGATTTTTATATGGCATGAAATCTGTTCTTAAAAAATTTTGTGAAAAATAACAACTAGATTTATAGACAGCACTAGATATCAATAACAGCTTCAAAAGAATTGCTCACTATAGGGTGAAAACAAACCTTTGATTCTTTCTCTAATTTAAGTGCATAGTTTTTTACTTGATTTTCAAGGCTCCTCTTTTCTTTTTCCAGCTGTTTAAGTAATGTGTTCAATGTTTCCTGAGGATAACTTTTATATGTATTTATATTCTAGGCACTGATAAGAAATTATCATCAAATTCTTTATCCATACCTAACATTCTGAGACTTCATGATTCTGTAGCATATATGTACTTTTTAAGTGTAGTTATAATATGTGTAATATTTATTCAACTCTAATTGTTACATGTATTATATTAAAGATTTCCACAATTATTTGATTTGATTGTAATTTCAGTTCTTAAGATGGTTCAGATGGTTATTTAGTGTTGAGAAAATAGTAACCTATAGAGGTTACATAACTGGCCCAAAGATTGCAGTGCTCAATGGTAATTTACCTATGTAAAATAATTCCAAAAGTCATACATGCTAAATAATTATTGTTAACCATTAATAGCATTTATTTAAGCATATGCTGCCAAGTAAATATAAAATAAAAAGAGCTGGAGAGATGGCTTAGTGCTTTATGTTTGGCTGTGCAGACTAAGGATCCTGGTTTGAGGCTCGATTCCCCAGGATCCATGTTAGCCAGATACATAAAGGTGGAACACACATCTGGAGTTCACTGTCAGTGGCTGGACTTCCTGATGGGCCCATTCTGTCTCTCTATCTCTGCCTCAATCTCTCTCTGTGTCCATCTGCAATAAACAAATATAAATTTTAAAAAAGCTACTGCTGCTGTAAGAAAAGAGGTACAGGGGAAGATAGTACAACCTACCTGTACTCCACAAGGCCATTTCCTGTGCAATCTCCTGGAAACCTCAGCTATCCACACATGGAGGATAGTTTAAGGCTCCTTTTTCATAAAAAGAGTGAATAGAGTGCATTCCTTTGATTTCGATCAATAATTCTAAAAATAATTACAGGGTTTTAAACATGTACAATTAAACCATATAATTTATATCTTGCCAACCGAGTAGCAAGAGTTTCCCAGTAATTTATGAAATAATGTAAATAAACCCTTCTGTCAAAACATTGGGTACCACAAGAAGAGTTGCCAGATGAGGCAATAGAATCCAAAACTATTCTACCCTTCCTCTAAATTTAACCATACTGCCTACCATACCATTCTCTTTCCCATCTCTCTTCCATTTTTTCTCTCTCTTTCTCTCGCATGTGCTCCACTGTCTCTCTCACTCCCTCGTTCTTGCTCTCTCATCTGTCTGTGTCAGTGACTCCCTAACAAACATTTTCATTTATCTTATAATTCCTCTTCCTGACTACCATGTCACTACAAGCAGATATCTTTAGCAACACATTGACTGGGGGCAGAGGGATCTGCAGGAGAATATGGAAGGTTCTACTCAAGTCAGAGCAAAGCATAAGATTTCTTATGACACCAAACAGTAATTCTCACCAGACAGTACCCACTGCTGAGAGGCACTAAACCAAGGGGCTTGAGCAGGAAGTATTCAGCTCTGTCTCTGGTTACTGGTACCTAGGCAGCGAGTGACCACACAAGCAGAGCTGAGGATTTTGCATTGATTGGCTCCATAGCAAGAGTTCCTTCCCACCAGGACTGAGGTAGTTCTGTTGCTGCAGGATGTTACATGATGATCTGGTAAGCCATCTTGCAAGAGAATCAACCAGCAACTTGGTGGCAAGTTAGTCACAGAAGATGGCTTCAGCTAATTCAACAGGATATGTGCTCCAGATATCTAGTTTTACCACAGTGTGGCAGCCAACCACATAGTTTGTTAACCTATCAATCCTGAGAGACAAGGGTTACATATTACCTCCAAATCTCCTATGAGCAAAAGAGGCAATTATCTTCATATTTTGGGAGAGATGGTAAGTATTCAGTTGGCTGATATCAAAGGTGAGGTTAACCTAACCTAATGTGAGACTCAGTAATGTGATTTACATGCGGGATGTCTATTCGCACAGCTGAACCTTTATGCTACCAGAAGCCAACACCTCCACTAGAATCCACTAGAATACAAGTGCCCAGCGTGTGGGAAAGCTGGGTTGGTTATGGCTAGACTTGTCTCCACAGTCTTCTCCATGATTACAAACCTGGGCACTTGAGCCTGGCACTGGGGGCTTGCTATTGGAATTTTCCATGCTCTCACTGAGGCTTTAGTAAGTCCATCACCTTGGTATAGGTACCAATCTGCAAAAAGCTTGCAAAAGGCCTAGAATTATTTAACCCCTACTTTTTTGCTCTGTCCTACACTCTGGAATAACCATTAATAGGTATCCTCACTAGAAGACTTGTAGAGGCAAGAACATTTCCTAGAAAATCTATTTTCAGGAATAACTATTTCCTTCTCTGGGAAGTTACCAACTAAAATCTTTCACCTAAAATGGCTTTGGGCTGGGCATATTGGAACATGCCTATATTCCCAGTCTCAGCAGATGGAGACTGGAGGCCAGCCAGAACTACTTAATGAGACATCTCAAGAGAAAAATTATGTGAGTAAGTGAAACATCTTTATCAAACCCTCCATGGCTCAGGACAATTGCAAAATAGGTGGCAGAAAGAATATAAGAGCCAAAGGTAGAGAAGGAATGCTTAAAATACTGCATTTTTGACACCAAGTGGCTATGATGGTCATAATCTCACAGTGGCAGTTCCTTTGTAAACAACACGTGCAAAATAGGAGGGAAAAATTATGACATGAAAACAGAAAAGAGACTTGCTGGAAAAAGAAGGATTTCAGTAGAGAAGGGGTTGGGAGAGGAAAAAGGAAGGATGTTGTGAGGGGATGATGATCATGGTATATTGTCTGTTTATGAAAGTTGTCAATAAGTAGCTAAAAAAAAAAAAGTTGAAAGGGTGCTACAGACATGTTACAGCAGTAACAGTGCTTGCTTCAAAGCCTATCAGCTCCTGGTTCAATTCCCCAGTACCCACGTAAAACCAGATGCACAATGTGGCACATGCATCTAGAGTCTGTTGGCAGTGGCTAGAGGACTTGGCATACCCATTTTCTTTGTCTTACTTCTCTGTCTTTCTCTTTGTAATTAAATCAATAAGAATATTTATAGAATTTAAAAGAATCAATGGAATACAATAAATACTAAATGCATTTTTACCATGAAAAAAGTAACTTTAATGACAATCAAGGCTTCTCTGTGGTCTTTGTCCATATTCATTTGTTATATTAAAAAAAAATCTGAGAGTAAGCCTGGAGTGGTGGCACACACCTTTAATCTCAGCACTCCTCCAGAGGCACAGGTAGGAGGATTGCCATGAGTTTGAGGCCACCCTGAAATTACACAGTGAATTTCAGATCAGCCTGGCTAAAGTGAGACATTACCTCGAAAAGAAAACAAACAAAGCAAATTCTGAGACTGCTTAATTTATAAAAGAAATTTTTTTTTTTTTTTTTTTTTTTTTGGCTCTCGTTTCTGGAATCCCACTTGTGATTAGCTACATCACCTCATGATAAAAACAAAGCACAAGTGGGTACTTACTGAAAAGGAAAAGTAAAAGATCAAGTCACATTCTCTCCATCCTCCCTGCCTATGATCTGGGTCCTAAGTGTATTAAGGAAACATTCAAAGAAAAATGGGAGCAGCTAAATAAAAATCTACATAAAACAAAGTGTAATATCTTTTCAGAACTTATACGTTTGTGAAAAACAACTATTTCAACAATTTACTTAACCTCTCTCAAATTACTGATGGTAATTATTTTTTTAAAACATAATTACTGAAATTCTAATCATAGCAAAAATGTATTGGTTCAGCAACAGCATGGCAAATTCTAGTCTCTCAAAATAACAGTAGTGATGAATCTCTTAGAAGTAATGATTCACAGTATGAAGGGCTGATGAACATCCTAATTGAAACATAACTGGGTGACAGTACTTAGGCAGGCATGAAAGCACTTTATGCACTAGCATCTTGCATGTCTTCTAGCTGAACATAAGATTAGATTGCAGAAATTAACCCCCTGGGCTGGAGAGATGATTTAGCAGTCAAGGTGTTTACCAGCAAAGTGAAAAGGATCCCAGTTTGACTCTCCAGGAGCAAGGTAAGAACACACACATCCTGACTGGTGAGAGGCCCTGGTGCACCCATTATCCATCTCTCTCTCTGCATTCTAACTTGTGAGAGTTCAGTTAAAGATAACCTAATGAACTTAAGAGATGAGCTGGTAAGAGCTCATGGTAAATATATACAAGCAAAATGACAGTTAAACGTATGGTAATGTACAATTGAATGTCAAATGTTAAGCATAGGTCATAAATGCATCACAAGTTTTGTAAAGAGCCCAACTAATGTGCATGAAGGTTCATCAAAATATTTGTGTGGACAAAAAGAGAGCGGGGAAGGGAGCTTTTTGTTGATTATAGACTTAAATCAGAACTAACTTAAAAATACAGCTGTTTATGCTCCCCAGCAGCTTCTGTCCAGGTTAAGAGTTTTCAGTGGTGAATAGATGCCTCTATTTGTGTAGATTTAAGTAAGACCCAAGCTTGTCTTGAAGCTTAGTTCTCCAAATGGCCCAAGAAAAGTCACTAATTTCTGTCTGTTCACTTTTTCCTGTTGTGCTGCCGAGAGTAAGGTCTTCCAAACTCCTATGCACTTGAACTTAAAATGAATGTCATAAACTAGTTTTTCATTATTGTGCTGTTTTTAAGGTACTGGGGACTGAACTCAGGGCCGTATGACTACTAGGCAAATAGGTTACAGCTGAGCTACAATTCCCATGCTTTTAAATAATTATTTTTATTTTGAGAGTCTCACTAATTACTTGGGTTAGTCTTGAACTCATTGTGCAAACATAGGCAGGCAGGCCTTCAACTTGTGCTACCCCTTCCTCAGTCTCCCAAGTGGCTGAGATTACAGTCCTCTGTCACCAGGGCTGATTCACATACTGTTTTTATCTTGTTTTTTTGATTAAGTGGGATGGAGTGAATATACTGCCTAGATCAGTTAACTGGGATTCCATAACCAAATCTTGCAAATGAGCTCTTGCAGTGAGCCCCCATCTAGCTAGGCAGCTGACAGTGCTTAAGTCGGTGAGAATCCTATGCTTTCTTCAAGATGCCTCCAGTTCCTGAAGAGAGCTACAACAGCCACCAGTGTCTTTGAGACTTTTTAGGCCTTTAATTGCTGTGGCTTTCTCCAGGGTAAGAAAGTGTTCTTGACATCTATTTTGACTTGGTGGGGGTGACAGAGAACTGGTTCAGACATTTCCATTTTGTCTTCTGAACCACAATGGCTTTCACTTCAGAGGTGAATGGCCTGATTGTGGGATTGACTTCACTTTCCAAATATATTTATTCCCATGATGTGCTGGCATTGGGAAGATAGTCATAGTGGTGGAAGGGAGTCTGCAGAACTACTGTGGTTTGGACTTCAGCCATAGAGTCTCACTCTGTGGAATCAATGTCAATACAGATCTATGTGTTTTTACAAGAGCTACTGGATTTGGTAGCTGGGGGTAGTTTGGGAATTTTTATATAGGAAAAGCTGTAGGGAATTTGTGAGGCAGAAGGGGGTAAACATGATATAACAAATGAACTCTAGTCATCCATTGAAAATAAACAAATCATCCTAAGGGAGTTCAAGCCTGAGGCACACATTGTGGCCACTATTAGTTCCACAGTGAGTCTAGACAGAAATAGAAACTGGTCCTTTTAAGCACAGCAGCATTACCATTTCAATGAGATTGTAACCATTTAGACTCAAACAGATCACATGTGAGAATGACAATCTGCCCTATTGTCTGATTTTAGAAGCTATTTCAATGTTTAAAAAATACTTTAGTTGTGTACTACTGGAACAAGCTTTTGAGATACAAAGTGACTAACTATGTTGTGCTGAACAGTAGCTTCAAATCAGTTCTGGAGCCCTCGCCTTATCCAGATTTCCTCATTACCAGCTACAGCCTCTGCATCTTGATTTGTTATCTGCTATCTATCACACTATTTCCAGCCCCACCACTCACAAACACACATGTAAGTTCCTTGCTTCTTTTGGTTGGCTTGAGTTTCAAAGGTGAGAAACAAGGTTTTTTGTAATGTTGTTTTCGTTGTCACTTTTCTTTTTTTCTTCTCTGTGTACATGATTGTACCTATGTTATTTTAAAGAGCACACTATGTGGTCCATACTCTGTGATTCACCTTATTCTGTGTCCTTGTACCTACTTTTTATAGGTTATATCTATAAGCTATGCTTTGAAATTGTGCAACAGGGCTAGAGATACAGCCTAATTAGTAATGTAAGCATGAAGACCTGAGTTTGATCCCTAGACCCCATGGAAAAAATTTATGTGCCAGCCAACATAGCCTAACTAATAAGCTTCAGGACAACGAGGCCCTTTCCCAAGCAGGTAGACAGGGTGTGTGAGGAATGACACCCAAGTTTGTCCTCAGAACACACCCTATGAATGTTTTTTTAATGTTTTAGGTTTTTAATGTTTCAATGCTGAATGTTTTTCAATACAAATGGCAGGAAAAAAAAAAAAAAAGACCACCAAAAAGACAGCCAACTCTCCACCACCACATGCCTCCTGTAACCAAGTGCAATTTCACAGAAAGCTGTGACATGAATGCTGCTCTTATTGACAGCCTACCAACCTGGTGCAGGGTGGTGGTGACATACACAGATATCAATCATAATCCATGAGAGGAAATCCAGATGTGACAGAGCACTCAACACTAAATCAGGCCTGCATTGACTAAGGGAACACTGTGGGAAAGAATGCAAAGAGACTGTAGGTCACACAGAAGGTATGAATACTCTGAAACACAGTTCTGCCACTATCCCACCAGACCAGACTGAGGCCCTCATGACCCCACAGTGAATACCATAATGTGACCAAGAATCTTGGCCCTCCCGAAAACAGTAGAAGCAGGGGCAAGGGTATCAAATGTGAGACAATATGTAAAACAAAATTCTAAAATATAAAATTACTGGCTGTATCTAGGGCTGAATGATTGGAATTATTTTACATTTCTACCATTACCTAAGGGTTCTTTCATGTAACTTGTATTATGCAACCATCTGATTTCCTGAAATTCTACTCCAGGGTAAAGAATAAGATAAATAAGTTGGGTGTTTCAGTCACAGTAGAAAACGAAATAGAACTACAACAAGTGTTCGTTTTATTTTCTCAAATACCAAACAATTAAGCACACAATACATGAGCAAAGGACACCCAGCCAACAGAGTGAATGATACATGGCAAACAATAAACTTTGACGATAAAGTGACACATGAAATGCCTCTCTCGTGTCTTGCTATGATTCAGGTTCCCAACTCCTCATCCTGGTTGTGCTCCTGCCTCCAAATCCAAGCGCTCAATGAGCCCCATCACCATGTGCAGCATGTCAACGAAGTTGTTGATGGACCTTATCACAGGGTCTTCCGTCACCCATGTACTAAAAGGGAACAACAGAGACCATTAGAAAAGATAAGAGATCTGTGCTGGTCCATGCACAAAGCCTGGTGCTAAAAGTCAACCAACCAGTCTCCATGGTAGCACTAGTCCTGGAGACTATGTCTTGACCCTGGGCCACCACTCCCACTCCAGAGTGGTGGAAAACTTACACAGACAGAGCATTATCCACCACTGTGTAATTCTGCTCAGTTGCTGGTTCCTGACGCCGCCGGGCCTGGGAAATTAAGTAGCTGCGCGCTATGTCTGCCTCCTGACGAGTGTCAAAATACACTACTATAGAGCTGAGAAAAGGTATGGTTAAGGCAACAACCCGGAATGAGTTTCTCCATGTCATTGCTTCACTACACCTATGAGGAACATGTCAGAATCTACTCCTGCCAACTATAGCTCAGCTCAGAACACTTGGTGACGATTCGGATCCTTCGCTACCCTAAGCCCTGTAGCCTCTGAGGCACTGAGGAGTCCCAAACACCTTGTGATAATTAGGATCTTCCACTACCCCAATCCCGACAGTCTTCTGAGGCGTTGGGGAGTCCCAACTGTGCCAGTAAACTCACACAGGTGGTCATGCCCTGGCCACGTGGCTCTTCGAAGCCCCTCACTTTTGCCCTCAGCTCTGAAATCGCCCTGTCACCAACGTTCTAGTCCCTCTGCGCCCTCTACTCCCCTACATGGGCTAAGGGGCTCCACAGAAAGGATACAACTCCATGGGAGGACTTCCAGCAGCTTCCGCCCCGGGTGCAGGGACAGGCGGAGCCTGCCCAGCGTGGGCAGCAGCTGCTGCGGGCCCGCCTCCCAGCCCTTGCTGGTCAGGTCGCCCCTCGTCGGGGTTGCCCGCAGCTGCCGCCATACCCGGACCCTGAGGGCCGCGCGGCTCACGGGCGCCTTCACCGCGGCCTTCACCCGCTGAAGAAGGGCCGGAGCCGCGCCGTTCTTCCGCAGCTCGGGGACCGCTCTGCCCACTCGGCTCTCCTTCTCCTTCCCCTTCCCCTCCTCCTCCTCCCGCGGCACCGCCTGGGCCACCTCGGGGCTCCTGCATGGCTGCTGCGGCCTTCCTCACGGAGCCTCGCTGAAGAACCGGCTCCCGCCGCGTCCGTTGAGGGAATGGGGCCGCGCTTCCGGCCACGCCCCTTTCCCCAACGTGCGTGGCACGTGAGCACAATGGCCCCCGAGAAACAGGAGCTCGGGAGCCTGGTTCCTGCCACCCGCGGGGACACCTCGGATGCCCACCCCGGCACGCATCCCGCGCACAGTCCGCCCCAGTGTCATTAGGGCAAGTTCACACTGTCAAGGTGGCTTCCCTACAACCCCACCTAGTGAAGGCCGGTGAGTGTTCTGAGCCATGGTAACCCAGGTCTTCGCCACCGTCAGACCTGCACATTTGCCCCCTGGCCCCTAGTCTCGAGACCGTCACACAGTGTCCTGTGCACTCAGCCCAACTTTAACGTGTCCCAAACCATTTACTAATTTTAACACTGACCAAAACTCCAAAGTCTCAGGCACAGTTAAGACGGGCTCGTAATGGTGAGCCATATAAAATCTTTATAAAAAGGTACAGCTGCTTGTGACGGCAGGCGCCAGTAATCCCAGTACTTGCTTGTGAAGCCTACGGACGCAGGTGTCTTTTAAGGGTGAGCCATATAAAATAAAATTTAAAAACAATACAGCTGGTTGTGATGGCAAACACCATTAATCCCAGTACTTGAGAGGCATATCGTGTCGCTGTCAGTTTGAGGACAGTCTGGGAATGGCTACAGAATAAATTCCAGCTCAGTCGGGCTAGAATGAGACCCTACCTCAGAAAATAACAACAAACAAACAATCAAAAACAAATACGTTACATACTTCAAATATAAAATGGTGCACAGAGTGAATGTCTTTCCAAGGAGAAGGCAAAACAAGGAGAGGATGGACAAATGCAAAAATCAGAAACTACCAGTCAAATATCAGCAGTTCCATATTTCATCTGAGACCTGTGATGAATAAAGTCCAATAAACGTATCATTGCAGAAAACTCGCTTTTAAAGCAATTAAAGGCATGTGCCACCACACCCAGCTATTTCCGCCTATACCTTTTCTATTAATATTTGATGGGCATTCACTGAATTTGGAAATTACTTTTATTATTATTTTCAACCGATTCATTCCATCTCCAATGTCTTGTTCAATTTCTCCCTTGAGTGTTTTAATGTCTCCATTGAAGAAGTCTGTCACTTGCTTGGTTAGGCATACTCCAAAGTTTTATATCTTTCTCCTCATACCTGTGGCTGCACTGAATACGATTGTTTCTTGATTTCTTGTTTTATATTGCTTTATATTGTTCTCATTCTTATATAGTAAGGATACTGTTTTTTACATGTGTGTTTGTGAGTGTGCCTGTTTACATATTTGTGTATATAGAGGGCAGTCATCAGCATCTCGTGTTTTACCTAGTTACTCTCCACATTCTTGAGACAGTATCTCACTGATTAGAAAAGCTACCAATAAGCTTCAGGGACCTTTATGTCTATCTAAACCTCTTTGTATTCATTGGATTATAGGCACATGCCACATATGGATGCTGGAAATAGGAATTCAGGTCCTTATGTTTTCTTAGCAAGCACTTTACCCACTTAGCCATCTCATTAGCTTTGCCACTATATTGTTTTGTAATCAAGTTTAAATGCAGCCACACATTTGAACGAGTTTATTCAAAGGGTTTTCTGCATAGGTCTTTTTAAACTCATACATATAGACTCACTTGATTGTCCTGCCCTTGTTTCAGTAACAAGATTTTGTGTTACTGCATCAGTCTCAGAAATCTACTACAAGTCCATTTGATTTATGATATCAATTAATTCAGAAGTTTGTTTATTTATTTAATTTGCCATGATGATATGTTAGTGAAAGAGGGGCATTAAAACAGCACACTTACTGTGCTTAGTTTAGACTGGCTTTACATCTAGTAATATTAGTTTTATAAAATGGTTTGCATCTGTGGTCAGGTCAGTATATTATTACTGTAATGTCCTCTGGGTGGACCTTAATTAGCATGAAATGATGTTTATCTCTTCAGACTTGTTTTGTGTACAAATCCATTGTAGCACATAACTATGACACCTGCTTATTACCTAAGATCTTTTGCTTAGAATACTTCTCCTTACTCTGTCACCATAATCTAACATCATTCTTGGATGCAAATGTAGTTATTACATTTTTTAAAACTTTTTTTCTTTAAAAGGTAGGGTCTTGCAGTAGTTCAGGCTGACCTGGAATTGACTATGTAGTCTCATGCTGGCCCTAAATTCACATTTACAGATATACTCCTACCTCAACTCCCATTAAATAAATAAATAAATGAAATTTTATTATCTACTTATTTATGAGAGACAGATGGGAACACATCACTGTCTCTAGCCACTGCAAGCAAACTCCAGGAGCAGAAGCCACCATGTATGTCTGGCTTACATGGTTTTTGGGGAATCAAACCTGGGTTCTTAGGCTTCTCTGGCAAGAGCCTTAACCACTAAGCCATCTCTTCAGTCTCATGAGTCTCCCAATTTTTAATGTAATCTGTTAGTCTATATGTTTAGATTAGTGAAATTAATGTTCAGTAATCATTTAAAGTGTCTTTATGATCCCTATGTTAATTTTGTAGTGTTGCAGTTTCACTATTTTTTTTTTTTTTTTTTTTTGCTTGATCTAGTTTCCACTCGTTCCTGTTACTCATGGAGGGCTTGTCTTTCTTTTTAGTTTTCAGACATCCTCAGGAGTGGTGGCTTCATGGTCATGAATTCCATTAAGCTGCTTTTGTTTTTAACAGGATGGGGGGTTCCTTCTTTTTTTAAACCTTTTTTCTATATCAGTTATGTACATACTCAGTGTGCAAAGAGCACATGTTGGTACCATCCTTACCCTCAACTTTGTCCTCCCACCTCTGAAGGGATACTCTTCATTGGGGATGCCAGTTATCTCCATGGGAAATGTAGGTGTTGTATTGTGGGGATAACCATCAGTTATGGGAAATAGGCAATGTGTCTGTGTGTAATGTCCCAACTTGTGTCTCTAACAACATTTCTCTCCCTTGTTCTAAAAATTTCCCTGAGCCATGTTAGGTTCCTTTTAGGTCTACTTCAGTGATGAGTTTTTGGGAGTCACTGTGTCTCTGGATGTATTATTTCATATGAGTTAAGTGTGATCTATGTCTGTCTCCTTCCCTGTTGTGCTGGTACAAGGTGCACCAAGAAATCAGCACTCTTACTCATTTCCCCAATTACTCTATAGTTTCAGCTTGGTCCCAGGTGAGGTGCAAAGGGCTGATTCTCTCCTCATGTACTACATCCATCTGAAAAAGATAAGCAGATTATACAATGAGTAGTGAAGTCTGCATCTGATAAATGAGATAACCATTATTAGTTCAGACAGAATTTAATAGGTGTAGGCCCACTTGTAGCCCATGATTGGTGGGAAGGTGATATGGGATTAGAAACTAACTTTTTGGATGTGATTGTGGCTTGTTTACCAGTTCCAGCTATGGGTTCCATTCCACTGACAGCTGTTAGCCAATCCAAGAGAAGTTGGTTACCCACCATGTGTGTGCCACCATTGCACCTGGGTGAGTATCATATCAGGTTGTTTGCTGATGAGTGGCTTAGACCATGAATTACTTAGATGCTGGCCATTTCACCCCCAGTAGTTCATGTAGCACCTTCTGGCAGTAGACAAGCTAACTGTCTGGGGAATGGGTTTCTTGAAGATCCCCACCAGGTCTCTACATGTTCCATAGGGATACCAAATGGTGTGTTCAGCAGTAGGGTCTTACCATTAAACTCCAGTGGGTAATCAATTGCTCAGAGAGAAATATGTCTTCTTTTGGTAAAACTTGTAGGTTTCTCTGATCATTGGTCATTGTGGATGTTAAGCACCTCCTGATACTGGGAGTTACAGTTCAGTGCCAAGGGAAAAGAAGGAAGAAAAAGGTAATGTGGAAGAGAAAAATAGAGGATGGAGGGAGAGGGATATGGAGAGACAGAGGGATAGGGAGAGAGAAAACAGGAGAAAATTAAGGTTACTTTTCATCATACCTCTCCACAGCCCTTTGATTTAGGTATTTCCTCTAAAGACCTGATGAAAGTCAACATTTTAGTCTGTCTTCCAGGATATAGAATTTTATCATCCCACTTTCATTTTTTATCATACCACCTCCATTTGGGTCCAGTTTTGTGTTCCCTACCACCTTCCTTACCCTCCCCTCCCCTCACCCTCTCTGTTCTCCAGATGCCTAATAGTATGCTGGTATCTCTGAGAGATCCAGGTTAGGAGCCACAGATGAGTGAGACCATGAGGAGAATGTCTTTTAAAAAATATATTATTTATTTATTTGAGAGAGAGAGAGAGAGAGAAGAGAGAACAGAGAAGAGAGAATGGGCACACCAGGATCTCCAGCAATGGCTAACAAACTCCAGATGCATCTTGTGCATCTGGCTTATTTGGTGAATCAAGCCTCAAATTGGGGTCCTTATGCTTCACAGGCAAACGCTTAACTGTTAAACCAACTTTCCAACCTGGAATGTCTTTTTTGATTGTGTGATTTAACTGAAAATGATGTGTTCCAAGATAGGCCACTTTTTCCTTACTGCTGTGTAGATATCCATCATTTAGACTTACCATATCTTGGTTATCCATTCTTCTAATGATGGAAATCTGTGTTGACTCCATTTCTTAGCTATTATGAATTGATCAGCTATAAACACAGTTGAGCAAACTTCTCAGAACTTAGATGTGGAGCTTTTAGGGTAAATGCCCAGTAAGGGAATAACTGGGTTTGTTGCTAATCAACCCTCTTAGGAACCTCCATATTGCTTTCCAAAGTGGTTGTACCATCATAAATTCCCACCAGCAGTGAATGAGGGTTCCAGTTTATCCACAGCCTTGCCCACATTTGTTTTTATCTGAGTTTTTTTTGTTTTTGTTATTGAGGTAGGGTCTCACTCTAGTCAAAGCTGAACTGGAATTCACTATGGAGTCTCAGAGTGGCCTCAAACTCATGGTGATCCTCCTACCTCTGCCTCGTGAGTGCTGGGATTAATGGTGTGTGCCAACACTCCAGGCTCATTGATTTTTAAAAAATGTTTTCTATCCTTACTGTGGTAAGGTGTAATTTCCTAGTTGTTTTAATTTTCATTTCCCTGATGATTAGGGATGTTAAGTGTGTGTTTGCTATTTTAATTACTTTTCTCTGAGAACTCCCTGTTCAGTTCTATCCCCCACTTTGTGAGTGGGTTGTGTGATTTTTCTTTATTTTTTTTTCTTTTTTAGGTTTTGAGTTCCTTGTGGGTTCTAGAAATGAAGCATTTGTCTATTGTATAGCTGGCAAACGTTTTCTCCCATTCTGTGGGTAATCTATTGGCTCTGCTTCTTTCTTTGTCTATGAAAAAAAAATTCCTCATCTTCATGAGATTCCCAGTGATTGGTTGCTTAAATATGGAACAATTTTCCTATCTTTCAGTTAGAATGGACAGGGTTGATGGGTGATTTTTATTCGTTGTCAACTTGACAGGAACTAGAATCACGTATAAGGTAGTATTTAGATAAGGTTAGCTGCTGGTCAAGACTATAGTGAATTATCTTGATTATGCTAAAGTGAGAAGATTCATATGAAATATCAGTGGTACAATTCCATGGGCCTGGATCCTGGAAAAAAAAAAAATATATATATATATATATATACACACATACATATACGTGAAAGAGCTAGTTAAGTGCTGACATTTAAAAGCTCTCTGCTTCCTCACTGTGGGTAATGATGGCTGCCTGAAGCTTCTGCCACCACGTTTTCCCTGCCCTGATGCGATATATCCTGAAACTATGAGCTAAAATAAGCCCTTCACAATTTTTGTTATGTATTTTATCCAAATAACGACATGGTAACTGGCACAGTGAATATATTAAACTAGTTGTCAGTTTCAGAACTTAACTACTATGCATGGTTCCAAGCCCTCATGGCTTTTAAAATTTTTATCAGGAAATCTGCTGCTGTTCTGATGGGTCTGTCACCATGTGACTTGGTATGTTTTTGCTCTGCATATTTATTGGTTTATATGTATGAAATAGGAGATTCTTTCTGATCTTTTCTGTTTGGTATTGGAAACAATTACTGAATCTATAATGGCATTTCTTTCCTGAATTTTGAGCATTTTTCAACTATGAGTTTAAGTATATGTATTTCTTCTTCACTTTTAGACTGGCATTTTTCTTCTACGCCCATGAATCTTATAGTTGACCTTTTCAAACTTGCTTTTTGTCTTGAAAGCCCTTCTTATTCTTTGTCATAAATTCACCTTTGTCTGTGTTGGAATATTCTAGTTCTCCCACTTTGTCTTCAAATTTCAGCTATTTTGTCCTTTCTTTAATCTACGTTATTAGTGTGGGTTTCACTGAATTTTTTTTTATTATTATTTCTTGTATCACTTTGTTTTTCCCTTAGTATGTTATTGGATTGACTTCATCTTTCATGTGTTATAAAACCATTCTTATATATCTCAGCTGTTTGTGTTCTCATTGGATTTGTTTAGGAGTGTTTATTTCCTTTTTCTTCTTTGAACATATTTATAATCATTGGATGTGAATTAAGAGAAAGAAAACCAAGAAAAATAAAAAACATAACATGAATCCAGTGTTTAGATTTAGGTTATAAAGCAAGAATGGAGAAAAAAAAAATATTTAGGTGAGAGATTAATGGGGCAAAAAAGGCATGTGAACTTATTTGATGATCAAGTGCAAAGAAAAGCAAAGATGTGCAATTATATGACATATGCAATTCCCAAGGCCCACAAACTTAGCCACTGAGTTATTTCAGAAAGGAAAAATAAAAAGGAAAGAGGAAGAAAGGGGAGGGGAGGAGGGGAAGAAGAACAGGGAAATATGGAAAAAGGATAGAGAGGAGGAAATAGGATAAGGGCTATAAATAATAAAAGCATACAGGCTGGCTTGTTGCCTGACTTCAGAAGTCTGACTTGCAGCTGGATAAATCTATTCTCACTTCTACTCCTTCCTTTAAGAGATTGGGGTTACAATTGTATTCTTTCCTGTAAATGGTGCTTCACATGTGGACACTCATTTACTAATTTAAAATATACATTTTATTTATTCATTTGAAAAAGAAGTGAGAGAGGAGGGCAAGACACACACACACACACAGAGAGAGAGAGAGACAGAAAGAGAGAGAGAGAGAGACAGAGAGAGAGATTTTCAATTTTTTTCATGTGGTTAACTAATTGTGATAAATTTATTAGCCTAACAGCTATAAGAGGTCAGAATCACTTTTCTGCAGGAAACATTTTGTTTGCTTTAAGCTCCTAGAGCACTTTCTGAGTGGCAATATCTGTTCCTTTTGGACCTCAGCCAGCAAAAAGATTTGTAGAACACAAATATACTGGTGTTACTTGTTTCATGACCTCTGTGATTCAACATCTATACATGATACCATCAGAAATGATATTCTTAACAATTGAAGATACAAGTAGTGATATAGATGAATATATGTTCAAGGATGAGAAGCAGGACAGTGAGGGAAGTTTTAATCATTAAGTATTTGTTTTTCTTTAAAGATTCTGATACCAGTTATTCATTTTCATCCTTAGAATATTGGGCTTTCATGGTCTCCTGAGCTACATAAATGACACTGTTAGATTATCATAAGTGCTACCTTTGGTTGAATATAATACTTAATTATATAACAGACTGAAGACAACAGTTGATACTTGGTAAGTTTTTAAATTATCTCTTAACTGTGGACAGTTAATTTACTAATGTTTTGAGTGATGTGTTAAAGGTAATTTGGTTGTAAAATAATAAGTCTTTTAGTATTTATATTCTTCCATTAATCAGTTTCTTATTAATTAAGAAAGTGTTCAGCTTTAAGATAATAGTCCATTGACTGTAGGTAACTATTGTATCATTGACTCTCTTTTAACATAGATCAGTTCTCTCATTTTTGGTTGGTTTATTAATTGGGCAGGGTGGTTGAATTTATTTATTTATTTAGTTAGTTATTTATTACATGTTCTAGTGATGAAAGTTTCTGATTTATATTTCCACCTCTCTTTTCCAAAACTCTGTTAAATTACCTTTCCCTAAGGATTAGTGTTTGCATATATTTGTGTCTCTATGTGGACTATTTAGACTAACATATAGCTAAGGCTATTGGTAATTAAATGCTAGTTTTATAACCCTTGATGCTGCTAGACCACTGAAATAAATTCATATAAGCATATGTTAATAAAAAATAAATGAGCCAGACAGAAATGCAATATTTTAAATTTGGTGTTTGATATTTGGCATTTGCTTTCTTTTGCTTAGTTATCTGAGAATCAGAATTGTTACATTATTAGTTGACAATATCTTTAATGTCTTAAGTTGTAGTGTTTTATAAGGCATATACAACATAAAATTCTGAAGTATGTTGGTGCATCAAATTCCAAGCTTAAGAAATATGAAATTCATTTTCATCATTTATCTATGTCAGAGTTTAATGGAGGTGGCTTTTTTGGATGTTATTTTGGTGTTTTGTTTGTTTGTTTGTTTGTTTGTTTATTTATTTATTTATTTTGAGAGACCTCATGTAGCCCAGGCTAATTTTTTTTTAAGTGCATGTAAATTATATTTATTACCAGACACTCTTATATGTAACCTCATTTAATCATCACAATGTAGGAGAAATAGGAAGAAGATAGCTTCTTTTACATAGTTTCAGTTATAAACTACAGCCCAGAGAGAACTAATGCCACCTAGCTTGGGTATGAATGGAATACTTGGCAGGAATGGAACTCATGTCTGATTGCTATTCATCTACAACAGTTACAGTGCCCCTTCTGTCCACAGTCTAGCACACTACCTAACTGGAATGCCTTCTGAGATCTGCCCTTCAAGTCTACAAAGCCTCTGGTCTTCACCATGCATACCTGAATCTGACAAATGAACCCATTTCAATGGATTATAATGGCCTATCTTTGCTGTTTTCTTTTTTTTTCAGTATATATATATTTTTATTAATTGGTTTTGTATTCAGAAAATACAGTAAGTTTGGTACCATTATTAGGATCATCCATGATGTACCCCCTCCCCATTGGCCCCTCCTTGTTGAGGTATAAGGGTCATGCATTGTGGACTTGCCCATAGTTATTGGTACGATAAATGTCTCTGCATATCCTGACCCAACATGTGTCTCTGACATTCTTTCCAACCATCTTCCACAAAATTTCCCTGAGCCATGTTGGGTTCATTTTTGCTCTGCTTCAGTGATGAGGTGTTGGGGGCCTCTGAGGCTCTAGCTCTCTGGTTTGGTAGGAGTTGATGTTTACTCTGCATTGATCTCCTTCCCCTCTGTGTTGGTCTGCATTTCATCAGGAAAACAGAACTCATGCTTGTTTTGCCAATTTTTCTTAGTTTCAGCGGGGCCCTTTTGAAGTGTGATGGGGTGGCTCTCTCCTTAGGATCTACATCTATCTGTCTTTCCCCAGGTTTTGCAGCGCTGCTAAGGGGTGGTCATCTTGGTCGGAAGTCCCAAGCTAATCTTAAAGACAGTATGGCTGAGTTTACCTTTAAACTCCTCATACTGTTACCTTCCAAGCTCTGGTATCACCGTGTTCCACTACATTAACTTTAATAATCATGACTATGGGCTGGTGAATATTTCACTTCAACTGTTTCTGTATAATGCAAGAAGCTTGGGATTCATCCAATAAAATAAAAGCAGGAGAATCTGAAGTTCAATATCATCCCATCTACATATTGAGGTCCACATTGCAGGAGACCATGTCTCAAAAAAAAAAAAAAAAGAATAGTGCCAGGAATGGGAATTATGGCTCACCCCTTTAATCCCAGTACTTGGGTAGCAGAGGTAGGAGGATTGATGTGTTTCAGGCCACCCTAAGGCAACATGTGAAATCTAGGTGTGTTTGGGCTATAGTGAGTCCCTACCTGTAAAAAAAATTAGCATAACCATAGTGCTCTTGCCACACTGGAATGAAACAAAATACCACTGAATATAGCATTACCCAGTTTTTAACTTTTGTACAATGTGATTTATAAAAGCATAATAAGACTCCTTTGACTATATTATCTTTTAATCTTTTTCAATATAGAGATTCTTCCTCTCCCTTTTGGTTGGCTGATTGGTTGGGTGAGGTTATATTTCTTGAGGTTTCGCTCATTGAGGGGAGAGGGCTAGAGAGTCTTATTTTTTGCAATTATTAATGATATGTCCAAATAATTTATTCTCAGAATTTCCAACCTTTATTTCCAAATTGCATCCCAGAGTATTTTGTAATGTTTCCTATGTTTTATTAGTTACAGACTGTATTAGTCAGTGCTCTCTAGAGGAACAGAATTGCTAGAATGAATTATTTTAAAAAGGGAATTTGTTGGATTAGCTTACAGTAGTCCAATAGCAGTTGCAGGCCCGAGAACCACCGAACCTGGTAGCTGCTCAGTCTACATGGCCAGATGCCTCAGTAGTCCCGACCAGGCACTGCAGATGGTACCGGAAAGCCTGGAGGCTTCCTGAGGAGCCGCTGGGTTTCGATCCACGCGGGTCTTCAGTTGATGCTGGTCTTTAGTCCGCACTGGTCTTCAATCCACACTAGAAGGTAGGGAGCAGCTCCAGCAGCCAAGTGGAAGAAAGGAAGGAAAAAGGGAACTCTTCTACCCAGAGCTTCCTTATATCAAGTCCCCCTCTGAGCAGGGCCGTCCACTCTGGGGGGAGGGCTCACCCTGGGGGAAAGACCTCCTCCTTTAGTTGATCCTTCCTAGAAGCAGCCTGTGGATTACTAACAGATCAAGTTGACAACACCTTAACTATCACAAGTACACCCCTTGTCAACTTGGCATCAAATCATGTCTCCTTACATCATACTTCATTTCCAAATGAAAACAGTAACAAGCTCATAATTCCGCCTAACATCGCATAACTATCCCACGTACAAACTGGAACTGCAAAACAACCCTGCACAACTTTTCAGGACATGGGCATAAGAGCAAGCTTCTTACACAAACTGCTAGCCCAGTTCAAGCAAAACTATTTCTCACCCTCATAAGTCAAACCTCATAGTCCCTAGTGTTTATTGCATTCAGGTCTTGCAGCTCAGACCAGAATAGTCCACCAAGCTGTACTTACAGCACTGCAAGGCATCTCTTAGGCCAAGGTTTCAAATCCTTCCACATTCCTCTTGAAAATCAGCTCCAAAAGGCCAAAGCCTCACAGTCAGGTGTTTAGCAGTAATCTCACTCCTTGGTACCACTTTACTGTTACAGTCCGGTTTGCCTTTCTGGTAGAAATCACCCAATCAAGATCAGCTTCTGGGAAAAAGAGTTTTATTTTGGCTTACAGGTTCAAGGGGAAGCTCCCCGATGGCAGGAGAAAATGATGGCATGAGCAGAGGGTGGACATCACCCCTGGCCAACATAAGGTGGACCACAGCAACAGGAGGGTGTGCCTAACACTGACATGGGGAAACTAGCTATAACAATACACTCCCTACAGGAGGCATTAATTCCCAAATATCCATCAGCTGGGGAGCTAGCATTCAAACATGTAAGTTTATGGGAGAAACCAGAATCAAACCACCACATTCTGTCCCTGGCCCCCATAAACTGATAACCATACATGATGTAACTTTAAAAGTCCCCATAGTTTTTATCAATCCCAATGATGTCCATACATCCCCATAGTTCAAGATCTTTTAACTGAGCCATAATACCAAAAAATAACCTCAAAAAACCATAATGGCACAGAATTAATATTCACACTGCAGTAGATGGCATTGGGCATAGCAAAGAAACATTCAACCAATACAAGATTTAAAACAACCAGGGCAAATATCAAATTCTGTAGCTACAGTGTTTCTGTATAATGCAAGAAGCTTGGGATTCATCCAATAAAATAAAAGCAGGAGGAACTGAATTTCAATATCATCCTCATCTATATATTGAGGTCCACATTGCAAGAGATCATGTATCAAAAAAAAAAAAAAGAATAGTGCCAGGAATGGGAAAATGGGAATGGTGGCTCACTGCTTTAATCCCAGCACTTGAGGGGCAGAGGTGGGAAGACTGCTGTGAGTTTCAGGCCACCTGAACACAACATAGGTAATTCCAGGTGAGCTTGTGCTATAGTGAGACCATACATGAAAAGAAATAGCATGATGAAACAAAATACCACTGAATATAGCATTACTCAGTTTTTAACTTTTGTACAATGTGATTTTTTAAAAGAGCATAGTAAGACTCCTTTGATGATAGTGTCTTTTACTCATTTTTAATATAGAGATTCTTCCTCTCCTTTGGTTGGCTAATTGGTTGGGTGGAGTTGTTTCCTTAGGTTTCACTCATTGAGGGGAGAGGGCTAGAGAGTCTTGTTTTTTGCAATTATTATTGATAAGTCCAAATGATTTGTTCTCAGAAGTTCCAAACTTTTTACTTCCAAATTACATCCCAGAGTATTTAGTAATGTATCTTCTGTTTTCTAAGTTACAGGCCAAATGATCTCTTTGAACTACTTAACTATGTTTTGATAACAAGAAAACTTTCTTAAAGAAATTGGGTTTAACTATTTCAATAACCCTTTTTATACAGAAAGATTTCTTAGCCACTGAGCCTTCTTCTCAGCTCACATTAATATTTATTCAGGTGGAACAAGGTTTTCATATATCCCAGGCTGTCCCAAATCTTACTGTATACCTTGAGCTTGCTTTGAATTCACAATAAACCTCCTACCTAAGCCTGGATTACAGTGTGAGGCACTTACAGCAGGTTCAGAAAATCTTTAATGAGCAAAAGTATATGCATATTACATGGATATTTTCCTGTAAAATTGTATGTCTTGTTAAGCTGAAGAACTTTCTCACAGGAGTACTACAATGAAGAAGAATTTTTCACATGCCAACTATATTAAATTTAAACATTGGGTAGAATTTATTTGGCAAATGATAATACTACATACTGAAAATTTTTACCATAAGCATCTTGAGTTCATAAATCAAAGCTAACTCACTTAGGACAAACTTTTGGTCCATGTCAATTAATTGGAAATGTAATAAATATTTCAGAAGAAATAAACATACCAACTCAACATCCTATTAGATACATATAACAGGGTCTCAAATTAGGCTGTTATGTGTATTACAGGTCATCCTGTTGTTTAGAATGTTTTTCAGTCACATGTATTCTTGTATATATGTATATGTGTGTGTATGAAAGCCTAAGAAGGTCACTTGTCCTATTCCTTGAAATAGGCTATTTCACTAACTTGAGCTCATTGGTGGTGGTGGTGGCGGCGGCGGTGGTGGTGGTGGTGGTGGCTGACCATTGAGCCCCAGGATCATCCTGTGTGCCTACCCTCCTTAGAGATGGGTACTCAGTGCCCACAGACAAAAGTTGTTGGGTCCAAGAATCACATAACAGAAAAGGGGAATGGAACCAGAAAATCATACAACATATATTAAATGGAACCAAATTATATCCTTCCTGACCCTCTGTGAAGGTGAGGTGGATATCCATCTCTTTTTATGCTTTTTATCAAGGTAAAGACAAATATTGATATATATAGAGAGAATGACACCTGTATAAAACAACTAAAAGATAACAGCTATTTAATAGTATGATGATGAAGAATGTGTCATGATACTACAAGTGTACTTACCACAAACTTCTCATAGATAAACTTCAGAAATGTACAAATATTTTGACTTCTTCATAGTGTTTGTAGGTATCAATGTGAAGAATCTTGTACAAGTTTTTTGTAGTCATTAGAAATCAGCAAGATCTTCCAAAGTCCTTAGAACAGAAAGTAAAAGGGGATATAGTAGTAGAAGGTGCATAAGCATAACACTGTGAAAATGTAATAAAAAGGTATTTATACGGTTTCAAACTTAAGGTGTTTAACAGAATCGAAAGAGTTATTTGTGTGTATCCTAAAAATTGACCAATGTACTTTTCCTTTGTTGGTTGGCTGACTAGTGTATTTATTTGTTGGTTTTTGGATACAGAGCTTCAAAATGTATTTCAAGCTGGACTAGAACACTGAACACTGAACACTGGCTTTGAATTCTACATCCTTCTACCTCAGACTCGTGAATTTACAAGTTTGGTTTACAAGTATGAGTCACCATGCCCAGCACTGCTCTGTCTTCAGTTTGTTGTAATGGTTGTAGAGTGGAAGCAGTAATAACTTGCTCAGCAAAAGTATGTGGAGGGAAGAAAGCAATTTAAAGTGAAGCATTCCTATAATCTCAGCACTTGAGAGGTGGAGGCAGAGGCATCAGAGACTTATAGTTATCTATAGCTGAGGGCATTCTAGAATACACGAGGACCCAGTAACTGTGCTTTGGGAGCTCGGTCTCCTGCTCCTCTAGTAGGTCTCCTTGGAAACAGCATCAAGGAGGCTGGCAGTCTGGAGGTCTTAGCTCTCAGCTCTGCAGTGCCCTGCTTGTGAATTTCTTTTTATTTATTTCCCTTTTTAATTTATGAGAGAGAGAGAGGGAGACAGAAAGAAGGGGAGAAAAAGTGAGGAGGGAGAGAGAGAGAGAGAGAAAGAGAGAGAGAGAGGAAGAGAGAGAGATAGAGAGTGAGAGAGAAAGAAAGAGAGTTAGTTGTGAAAGGACATCTTGCCACTGCAAACAAAATCTAGAAGCATGTACCACCTAGTGGATCTGCCTTTATGTGGGCTCTGGGGACCTGGATCCTTTGGCTTTGCATGCAAATTCCTTAACCATTAAGCCATCTCTCCAGTCCCAACTTAAAAAATATATATATATTGGGTTACTTGCAAGCATAGAGAGCTATAAAGACAAGAGACAAAGAGTATGGTGTGCCAGGGTCTCTAGCCATGGAAAGGAACTCCAGATGTATGTGCCACTTTATGCACCCCGCTTTATAGAGGACTGCATCATTAGGCTTTACATGAAAGCAGCTTAACCACAGACCCAGCCCTAAAAATCTTGTATGTGACTATCTCCACCTTTATGCTGCGGGAGAGGCATCCCCCTTCCATTGCCTGCAGCGCAGTCCATCTCAGGTGAGGTGATCCCCAGAAAGAATTTCCTGAATCCTGGGGTTGTGAGAGGAACATAAGACTGGGGACCAGTCTCCATGTACTACATAGGATATGCCCATGGCTAGTTCACCCACTAGCTGCTCTCAGGGCCCTGACACCCTGCAGGATTCCTCTGCCAGAGATCATCAGACTGTGGTGTGCATTGAGTGCTGGTGAAATAGAGTCTCTGGCAGCATGCCCCTCAGTGCAGACAGTCTCCTGGAGCAGACTCCCCAGCTGCTCCACTATTACATGCACTTGCACATGGACTGTCAAGGACGATATTGGGTGCTGCCCTGAGCACCTCTTGTTCTGAGCTGTTCTCCTCAGGAAGGTAGTCAGGAAGCCCGCAGCATGGCCACATGGGGCTGTTCACATGCTAGGCATAAGGAAGTCAGTGGCTGCTCTTCTGCCCAGGCTTCTCATAAGGGAAGACCTGTGAGGCCTTTCCTCCCACCAGCTGCAGCCCTTTTCAGGTAGGTGACCAGGACACATAGCAGTGGAGAAGGTAGGAAGTAAGAGAGCTGAGGAGTCAGAAGAGAGATTCTGGTACCATGGAACCTCTCTTTTGTCTCCTGTAACAAGAAGGTGCCATTGTCACAGGAAGTGTTCAGTGGAGATAATGCTTCACAGCCAGGTGGATACTCAAGCTCCTCATCTTGTACAGCACAGTGTGTACACCAAAAGAGTAAGAGAATGGCTAAATTGAGGAGGTTTTTAAAAATCTAACTTTGTTTATTTGCAAGCAAAGAGAGAGAGGTGGAGGAGACAGAGAGAGAATTTGTGCACCAGGTCCTCTAGCCACTGCAAACAAACTCCAGATTGCATGTGCCTTCTTATGCATCTGACTTACGTGGGTCCTAGGGAATCAAACCTGTGTCCTTCGGCTTCACAGACAAACACTTAACCACTAAGCCATCTCTCCATCCCAGAGGAGGAGTTTTTATGGTAAATCCTGGTTGCCAATCCTAGTGCCACCACACCTTCCTGTTACGGCTCTGGGACACTGACTAGGATTGTCCTTGAATTCATTTTTGTGTTGCAGATGAGTATTCCTTTTCAGTTGTGTACATGTGGCCTTGAGAGGAAAGCATTCTCACTTGAAGCCTTCCTGTCAGTTCTCTGAGCTAGGCGTGGACCCACAGGTAGAGAATTGTAATGCAGGCTGTGACAGCACACTGTGCCTTTCCCTCTAGTGCCTGAAGCAAAAAAGTCATCACTGAGCTAGGTGAGTGCCTGGCCACAGTGGTCCATCAGGAAAGGGTCTGTAGCATGTGTGCCTGTGTGGGTACGCCTCTAGTACTTTGTAGAACTGTGCATGTCTCCTTACTATATTTTCATTTAATGCAGCGAGAGCAGCAGTTTTGTGATTGCTGTGGGGCAGGAGAATGTGAAGCAGAGAGCCGGGCATGGAGTTCACCGGCAGGAACTGCTTTTTAAGGACCCTCAGGGGTTCTTGAGCCTCCCAACACATTCATGTAAATCTGTTCACAAGGAACCTGACTGGAAACATCGCTGCCCTTGTGATAATTCCAGGTAGAGAACTCATTCTTACTTGGGATTTTGTCTTCTGATTTTTATTTTAAATCTTTTATTTACTTATTTGAGAGCAAGAGGGAGTGAATGAACGTGGCAAAACCTCCAGTCACCGCAAACAGATCCCAGACACAGGCACCACACTGAGCATCTGGTTTATGTGTATCCTGGGGAACTGAACTTGGGTTGTTAGGCTTTGAAGGCAAGTGCCTTAACCGCTGAGTCATCACTACAGACACCTTTATTTATTTCCTTTTTTTTTTTTTTTTTGATATGTGACTGACTCTTGAGCCAGGCTGTCTTGTCCCTCCCAAGTACTAGAATGAGACACTTGTACACGATGTCCAAATTTGTTTCCCTTTCCAACATCTGCTGGATGTGGCCTGACGGGTCACACATCAGTTAGGATCCACTGAGGGAAGAGAACCCCCAGGGTTCCATATTGCCCCGGCCTCTCTCCCCTTCTATTACTGTTTCTTTCTCGTGAAGGGCTCAGTATGGAGCCCAGGCTTGGTTGGAAGTTGAGAACCTCCAGCCTCAAGTTTCCCCAACGCTGTAAGTACAAGCATGGCCTTCCACAGCTGCCAGCCAGCCCACTTGCTCTTTCTTCCTAAGATCCCTTGAGATCTGGGTTGTCCCGCCTGGCGCCATTCCTCAGTCTCTCACGGAGGCTCCCCTTCCAGCTTTAACTTGTCTGCTGCTCTCAGCTCACATTTCCATCACCCTCTGTGCACAGCACCTCTCTGCTGTGAGCTCCCCTCTGGGTAATTGTCTCTCTAATGCAGAAGTCGATGGTGTCTGGGGAAGGACAAAACTGCAGCCAGTTTACACGGACCCTTACTGCCTCTATTTGCATTTCTGTGGCCAGACAACTCTTTATGATACAGAATTAGCCATCCAGTAGGCTGAGCAGAAGAGGACCACATTCTAGACAGAGAAGGGCAAAAGAAGGCACACAAAGGCTGATTGGTCATCTCTGTGACTTGTTCAAACTTGTAGTGCCTCTGCCTGTGTCTCCTGAGTGATGTGACTCCAGGCCTAGGCGTCACCCCTAGTTCAAATTGGTGATCTCCCTGCCTCTGTCTCCTGAGGGCTAAGACTCCTGGACTGGACATCATGGCTGATTCGAACCCATGATTCTCTTCCCTCTGTCTCCTGACTGCTATCACGTCAGGCCTGGGCCTCACCACTGTTTCAAACCAGTGATCCGCCTGCCTCTGTCTCCTGAGTTCTGTGACTCCAGTCCTGGGCCTCACACCTGATTTCATCCATACTGCTCTTTGATTAGAGAATCTGCTTTTTACCAATGGCAGAAAATACCTGGGAGGCACAGGACTGTTGTTTGTTTGGGGTTAGAGACCTGAGGAGAAGCTTCATGATGGTAAGAGAAAATGATTACCTGAGCAGATCATGGACATCACTTCCTGACCAACAAAGACAGTCAGGAGCAGTAGGAATGTGTGCCAAACACTGTCAAGGGGAACATGGACATAACACCATTAAGCTGGCCCCCAACAATACAGTGTCTCCAGAATGCTCCAATTGCCAAACTGCCACCAGCTGGGGACCTAGAATTCACAGCACATAAGTTTATGGATGACACCTGAATCAAACCACCATTTCACTTCAACAGTTCTCACAGTATTCGCTTCACATACCAAGATGCCTATTCTTATTGTTTGTGATTCATTCCCTATTCATGTGCTGTATGATTTTTACCTCAACAGGTTCCTTTCTAAACATGTATGTATTATTTCCTTGCAAGCAGACACACACACACACACAGAGAGAGAGAGACAGAGAGGGAGAGAGAAAGAAAGAGAGAGAATGGACATGCTAGGGCCTCTAGCCATTTCAAATGAACTCCAGTTGCACATGCTACTTTGTGCCTCTGGATTTAGGTGGGTACTGAGGAATCAAGCTCGGCTTATAAGGCTTTGAAGGTAAGTGCCTTACTCACTGAGCCATCTCTACAGCCCTGAATTTCTTGATGAATTAAAATTATTCAAAGGTCAGCACACAGCACTTGGCTTATCAGACAAAAAAGTGAAGGCTTTAGGTCACAAACAAGGAATATTTACATTCTTTAAACTTGGAAATGACATGGCTTGTGTTTTCCTTGTGTCATATAGTATTAATGATGTGGCAGAAGAGCTGTAAAATTCAACTAAAAATTAAAATATCTAGCCAATAACATTGAAAAGTGGAAGAAAACATCTCAAGATGTAGGGTTAAGAAAATAGGACATCTCATAAAAAGGAAAATAGGACATCTAACATGGAAGATACATGGAATCAGCAAGATATCTTAATAAAGAGACTTAATAGATATATTTGAAGGATACCAGTACAGGTCCTTGGTAAAGTATATCTGAGGTAACACAGGTTAATAATGAGCCTGTATTTGGACCAGTGTGTTTCTAGAGTTGTGTAGAACAATGTTAGCTCCTTGTTCCTACCTTTAGGGTAGCCTCAGATACAGTCTTGTGGATGGCTTCCAGGGCAGAGCACCCAGAGTATTCCAGTTCCTATTGCCCATATCAGTTGACAGTGGTTCTCAGTTTTACTAAATAGTGTCTCTGTTGGTTTGATCAAATCAGCTCCCCCAGAATCTCATTGACTTCAAATTAATTAGTAATAATTTTTGCCCTGAGCCTAACAAAACAGTAGAGCAAATCTCTGCCATCTGGTAGCAAGTTTCACTGTGGCATCTTTATTATTATCCCGGTGTCCTAAGAGGGGACCAGCCTCCATTCTGCTCCATTAGCCTCTGAGCTATCTTCAGCTCCATGTTGTAAAAACAACACCTGGTATTTCTCTGAGCATCTACTCCAATAGTGCTGCCTCAAATTGGCCTGGCTGAACAGCCAGTGGGCCTATTCTCAATCAACTGATGAATATATTATGTAACTCAATGGAAAGTTTTTACAGGTCCATGTTTTTGACTTATGTGCTTTGGGTCTGATGACTTAAAATAAAAATCATATTTTGGGGGCTGAAGTGGTGTCTAGCAATTATAGTACTTGCATGAAAAGCCTAAGTACTCCGGCTTGATTCCTCAGCACCCGCATAAGCCAGATATACAAAGTAGTCCATGTGTTTGGATTTCACTTGCAATGGCTAGAGGTCCTAGTGTGCCCATCCTCTCTCTCTTTCTCCTTCTCTCTCTGTCCCTCCCTCTCTTTCTCTCAAATAAATACATACATAAATAAATAAACAAGTAAATAATTTTTAAAATGTCAAAACATGTCTTCCCTCATTTTTTTTCTTTTCTCCCCCTTCTTATCTCTTCTTCTCTTTTCCCTTCTCTCTCTCTCTCTCTCTTTCTTACTTCCTCATCTGTCTCTCTTGTTTCAAGCAATCCTTCTAGAGCTTCCTGAGAGGCTGAGTTTCCTGGCTTAAGAAGCAGTTATTAGAAATCCATTGAACAGGTCTGGAGAGAGGGCTTGGTGATTATGGCAATTGCCTCTGAAGCTTAAGGACCTAGGTTTCATTACCTACATAAGCCAGATGCAAGGTTATGTATGTGTCTGGAGTTTGCTTTCAGTGGCTGGAGTCCATGGTGTTCCCATTCTGTAGCTGCCTCTTTCTCTCTGTCTCTCCCCCTCACTTTCTCTCTTTCTTTTCCAATAAATAAGTAAAATGTTATTAAAATGGGGCCTGGAGATGTGGCTTATCAGTTAAGGCAGTTGCCAGTGAAGCTTATGGATCCAGGTCTGATTCCCCAGTACCTACATAAGCAGGAGGCACAAAGTGATGCATGCATCTGGAGTTTGTTTGCAGTGACTAGAGTTCCTGGTGCACCCATTCTCTCTCTCTCTCTCTCTCTCTCTCTCTCTTTCTCTCTCTTTCTCTCTCCCTCCCCCCCCCTCTCTCTCTCTCTCTCTCTTCCCCCCACCCCTCTTTCTCTGCCTCACTTTCTAAAATAAATAAATAAAAATATTTTTAAAAGATCTATTGAACACTGAAGATATGTCTAAGTATTGAAAATTTGTTCTCTGGCTTCCCGAGCATGCTTCAGTGACTCGAGGACCTCATGCTGGTAGACATCATTCTTACACTGAACTACTGCCCAGCCTTACTTATAACCTAAAGAAGTCACATAATTGCATATGGAAATTCACACCACTTTCAGTTATATTACATGATCTATATGGACCCATTAATTATCAGCGTCTGAGAGTACATATATCTTGTTATTTTATTAACTTGCTAATAATATTCTGAAAAAGTCAGAGCTTAAGCCAGCTAATTTAATTAATTCACAAGTTATGCCTCCTAAAATAATCAGTAATTTTTTTCTTTCTTATCTCACAACTATGGTGTGAGTTATCAAGTACCACATGCTCAGTTGGTCTCTACCTCCCTGTCTTCTTCCAACCCCACACTATTTAATTTTCTTTCTTTAAATTAAGAATATGCTTTGTATGGGCACAGCATGTTCATATGTTGGTACCATCATTTCCCTCCTATCCATCTCCAATTCACTGAGGTTCTACCTTAGTAGGGTTGCTGATATTTCCCTATATGGTTGCCACACACCATTTTTTAAATTTTGGTAAATTATCAGATTATAGACAAACTTAATATTGCTTATAGCAAAAAAGCCTAGTCAACTTTTATGAATGACTTGATAATTCTTACAGCAAAGAAGCCTACTTAATTGATGTTTATTTTTATTTGTTTGAGAGAGAGAGAGAGAGAGAGAGAGAGAGAAAGAATGGGTATGCCAGGGCCTTCAGCCTCTGAAACTCCAGACACATGTGTCACCTTGTATATCTGGTTATATGAGGTTTTGGGGGATCAAACCTTAGTTCTTTAGCTTGTAGGGAAGCACCGTAAACCACTAAACTCATATCTCCAGCCCTCAACTTGTGTTAATTACACAACCATGAATTACTTTTCTTCAGTGAAATACTTATTATTACTGAATTTTCCATGTCGTATCCATTGTTTTTACAATACCATGGATAAAGCATGCAAATGAATCACTCAACCACTGAGCTATATTGCTAGCACACGGTAGGATATCCTTTAAGAAATCAGAATTATTACATGTAATGCTTTAGGGAAACAGTTTCACCTTTGAGAGAAATGTTTATATATTACACATCACTATGTCAATGTTAAGGTTGAATTATCAGACAAAACTAGACATAATGAAGATGTCGAATTATAGCCTGACCAAAAAAGATCAGTGCATCCTTTTTCCAAAGATCAGCAAAACTAGAAAACAGTTTCAAAATAGCCAGTTCAAAACACTTAGAAGTAACCAAAACTACATAAAATTTGATAATTCTATAAATTCTGCTGAGCAGTGGGAGTGTAGAGCATTTCTGTGTAGTACTGTTCCCAGTCCCTCTGTCCTGTCCCGAAGCTCCATATGCCCTCAGTAGGGTGGACAAAGCTGTGAAGCCAAGTTTGTCAGAGGTGGCTGACTCGATCAAAGCAAAGCAAAAAGAATATCATGTCCCTGGGAACTGCTGGAAGCATTCCAGAAAAATGGAGAAGGGCTATGTCTCACCTGGCCTGAGATTGCCATTCTGACTGGACAAACGGTGGATTTATGAGAAATGTAATGCAGAAATCCAGGGAAAGCGACCACAGCAGGGACTGAGAATTTCTCATATATTCCTGGTTATCTGATAGGATCTACAAATACATGAGGCTTCAGATATGCTCAGAATGGCTCAGAGAGGTCTAGATGTTAACACATAAGAACTTGCAGATGTAACACACACACACACACACACACACACACACACAGTAAGGCAAGATCTAGAGGTCACAGCATCAATGGAACAGAGACCTAAAGAAGGTCTTTAATCTTTCAAATTGTCAAAGAAGTGCGGCTGTTCTACTGTAGCCCTGCTCTTAGAACCCAAGGCCATACCTAGGTGGCTTGAAGTTTCCATGGTAATGAGGAGAGAATGATTTTGTTTTCTTTCTTGGCCTAGGTCTTTGGCAGCAGGGTCCTTTTATAGTAACCACATCAATTTTCTAATAAAATCAGTTTAAAAAAATGCCAAGTATGATAATTTAACTAGAGTGACTTACAGATGACTTCTTTCATAAATAATCCCTTTTCCTATTAAAAAAAGTTTAAAAATAATGCTTGAGTCAAAGAATACACAAAGAAAGTAAGAAAGTATTTTAACTAAATTAATGTAAAAATATAAAAATGTATTTGTTGGTTAGGGTGATGTGTAAAAGTACATGTATAACTTTAAACACTTAGATTACAAACGATTTCATATCAACAGCTTTTGCTTCTACTTTAAGGAACTAGAAAAAGACAAGCAACCAACACAATAAGTAAACAACATAATAAAAATCTTGTTTTAAAATTAAAACAGACCGACAAAAAACAACAAATGCAGAATTCAGAGTCAAACACAAATTGTTATGTTTATGTTCCACTCCCCAGTACCCATGTAAAGCCAGATGCACAAAGTGACACATACGTCTGGAGTTCGTTGGCCCTGGTGCGCCTTTTCTCATTCTGTGTCTCTTTTGCACTCACTCACTTTCTTCCTATCTTTCTTCTTGAAAATAAATAAAAATATTTTTTAAAAATACAAGGACAATGGTAGGTTTATGGTGGATGGACAGCCTGAGATTCTCATCTACCTGTGGAGTCAACTGAGGATTGAAATATTTGTCAGGGAACAAAGCCATGCAGCAAAGCCTCAGTGGCAATAACAGGCTCTACACACATCTGTGAGGGTTTCTGGTTTCTTGAAAAAAGTGAGATGCCAGGAAATTGATGAAAAAATATATGATGGCCCTATATGTGGAAGAAAATAAGATGGACCATTTTGCCAAAGAATAGAGCAGAAATAGATTACTGACAATGTAATTTATGAAATGAGATAGGAATGCAACAATATTTAGCAGAAGTTGCTTTTTCTGATAAAACTCACTTGACAAATAATCACCAGTGTGCCTCATGTGCACAGGGTAGGAGCTGTCTTAGCGTTACATCCATGAGGGACCAAACTGGTATACTGAAAGATGTAGCCTCTTCTGTTTGGGGAGATTTTCTTATATATGAAGAGATAAAGAGCTGGAGGGATTGCTTAGTGGTTAAGGCATTTGCCTGGTTTGATTCCCCAGGACCCACGTTGGCCAGATGTACAAGAGGGCCCACATGTCTAGAGTTCGTTTTCAGTGACTGGAAGCCTGGAGTGCCCATTTTCTCCCCACCTCTCATATTTGTCTAGTCCTTATAGAGTTTACAATTTTTCTTTGTTTCTTAGTTTCATCATTGGAGCAGTTTGAAGACAGTGATTGGCCAGAGGCTATCAAGTATGGTAACTGACTAATGGTACCCACACCTACCCCTCCCATCCTTAGAGCCTGTAGCAAATGTACACTTTGGAGATGGAACTCAGTTAAAGATCTTGAATTGGCAAGAGGACTTAGTATTTAATGTCTTAGTTGTCATTTTCTTGTTAAAAAAAACATTCAAAATATGTTCCCATCATCTAGGTGATCTTAGAACAAGTTTTAGTGTTTATTTTCTTCCTAGAGGAGACAAAAACAGTACAAAAAGTATATTACTTCACTACTATTTCCCAAATTCATGCCTACAAAATGAAATTTCTACTTCTTTTTAAGCTGTCCAAAATCGCACGTACCTTGGGCTTGGAAAATTGTTCATTACTTGCTAATTAATTTAACATTATATCTGAAGGAAGACAAGAATTTCATTAAAACTATTTGTACAAGCTGGGTATGGTGGCATTCACCTTTAATTCCAGAACTTTGGAGACACAGGTAGGATAATCACTGGGCATTCAATACCAGCCTGAGACTACATAGTGCATTCCTGGTCAGCCTTGTCTAGAGCAAGAACTTACCTCAAAAAAAAAAAAAAAAAAAAAATCTACAAGAGACATAAAAGGTAATAAACTCAAAATGTCCTGAAATTGTACTAATTCTAAAATCTTTTATGTGAGGATTTTGTGCAAGTGCCCTGAAGTATTCACCATGAAATTACGACCTATATTGGGTTTTTCACTCCTGTACCCATTCCCCAATAAAAAAAAAAGCGATATTTATATATTTGTCTCTTACCAAAATCCCCAAGCCAATTTGCAATCCATACAGTTTACACAAAGAAAATTGAATTTTCTTCTGTAAGAAATATTACTAAGATAATTTCCTTAATGCTGTGTGATTCATTTAAGCTAATGTTAACACATCACTGCGTGCTCAAATATCATAATTCCAATGATTATTTGTTTCCTGACATAATTTCAGAAAGAGAAAAAAACAGTGGTCAATTCTGTTTTGGAAAGAAAAATTGTAATGGTACTCTAAGGAGGAAGGTAGACAGTTTTTCCTTTGGCCTATGCACATTTTCTTGGAGGATATGTGAGACATTGTATCAGAGGGAGAAATTACTGAGGAAAGAAAGGCAGAACAGTGGGTCCTCAAAGATGGGAGTGAGATTCTCAACGTTTGGCCTTGCTAGCTAATTTCAAACAACTTCAGAATTTTATTCAACTCTTTGGAAGGCCTAAGATCAAATAGCCTTAAAATATAAACCCAATAAAAACTCCAAGAATTGATGAAGGTAATGGACCTGAGAGTTACCCTCGTTTGTTTTCCTCTAGGACCCACCATCGTACCTGGGGCAAACCTGACACAGTGTTTCTGGAACACACAGGTACATGGAAAGGAAAGGGTCTGCTTCTCTATCCTTATTTGTTTGTTTGTTTGTTTGTTTGTTTTATTTATTTATTTATTTGAGAGTGACAGACAGAGAGAGAAAGAGGCAGATAGACAGAGGGAGAGAATGAGCATGCCAGGGCCTCCAGCCACTGCAGATGGACTCCAGATGCGTGTGCCCCCTTCTGCATCTGGCTGACGTGTGTCCTGGGGAATTGAGCCTCGAACCAGGGTCCTTAGAGTTCACAGGCAAGTGCTTAACCGGTAATCCTTTTCTCCAGCCCTCTCTATGTTTTAAAATTTATTTATTTGCCAGGAGACAGAGACAGAGGGAGAGAGGGAGGGAGGAAGAGAGGGAGAGAGAGAGAATGTGCACACCAGCGTCTGTAGCCACTGTAAACGAACTGCAGATACATGTGCCCTTGTGCATCTGGCTTACATGGGTTCTGAAGAACTGCATCTGGGTCCTTTGGCGTCACAGGCAAATATCTTAAGTGCTAAGCCCTGTTCCCAGGGCCTGTGTGTGTGTGTGTGTGTGTGTGTGTGTGTGTGTGTGTGTGTTAAGATTCCAGGGTCTCTTGTCATCGCAAATGTCCTTCCAGCTTTATTTGAATGGATAGCTAAGTGAACCCAGGCTGGCAGGATTTGTAAACAAGCACCTTTGACCACTGAGCCATCTCCCAAGCCCAACATTGCTTATCATTTGGGGGTGGTGTGGTGGTGTGTATTTTACAATTTAATTCCTGGTTAAGGCTAAATAATATCTTACTTTATGTAGAGACTACATTTTGAATATTCCTTTGATGATAAACCTAGGTTGTTTATACATTTTGGCCATAGGGAATTATGCTGCTCTGAAATTAGAGTGCAAGTACATAAATTCTTGGTTTTCATTCTCTTAAGTGAATTCAGAGGAGGAATTTAGTGGATCACACAGCAACTGTGTATTTACCTTTTGAGGAGCCATCCCATACACAAAGTTGTGTGTTTTCCACAGCATATCCTCAACACCAGTGTACAGGTATGCCAATTCCTTCACATCCTCTCTAACCTATCATTTTCCTTTTTATTTTTTAAAGATATTTGTCCTGGGGGATATGAAATAGTGTAAAATACAACAGATTTATAATTTTTCAGAGACAGCTTTTATTGGAGGTTCGCTGAACCTTCTAAGGCATTATTCAGTTTATCCTTGAAACAATTCTGTCTCTATCTCTACCTATCTACCTATCTGTCTATCTGATGTGAGACCTATCTGAGGTACAAAGAATATAGCAGTAGATAAGGTTTCTTCCTTCATAAAGTGAATACGTCAGCGGGAAAATAGAAAGTTTTAAAAAAGGTAAATAAATGAGATGATAAATTTATATAAAGAAATACCAAGCAGTGTGACAAGACAGGTTAGTATTTGGACTTGGTGCTCAGGGCCCAGATCCTTAGAAGCATCTGATACTTCCTCTGAGTCCTGGCTAGCAAAAGGACTAAATAATGTGTCACGTTCAAGAAATAGATGGACAATGACAAGCAGCTGGTGCTTGTCTACCATTCAGAGCCACCTGGAAACAGGCTTACTGGGAAGTCAGTGCCATCACCAGAAGCCACCTCATGAAGGCTCTGTGAACTCAAGGGAAAGTGTATTGATGTTACCCTGAATGTGATGGGAAGCTAGTTGGCAGCTTATAGCAGAAAAAGAGACAGACTTGATGTGATAGACCTCAGCAGTGGCACCTTGCTAACGGCAGAGACAAGAGTGGGCACAGTACTGCCACTGTGAAGAGCATCTGGGAAAGAAATGATGACACCTTGGTCTAGCATGCAGTGGGAATTACAATGGGAAGAGAGGTCTGATAGTTTGTAGTAGACACAACAGAACCGATGGGACGCACAGGAAAGACATTATGTTGAGGGTGGGCCTACGTTTTGACTTGAGCAGCTGGATGGGGCCATTAACCATGATGAAAATGGGTGGAGGCCAATTGGTTTGGGAGTAGTTATCTAGACCCCTATAATGTCATGGGATGGTGTTGCCTACTGGACATCCATGCTGACACCTCAACTAGGTGGTGCAATATAAGATTGCAGGGGCCTGTGAACATACAACTTTTCATGTTTATTTGCCCAAGTGATAGTTAAAGCCTTAGGTCTAAGTGGATTTGGGTAAGACAGATGGCTGCTGTAGAAGAGAATGGATGATCCCGGGAGCTTCAGTATTTAGAGATCAAGCAGGGACAAAAACATCACTCAAGAAACCCAGCATCCACTGAGAGCAGGGAGGTGGGACCAGTCTCGGTTCACACAAATCAAGGAAATGAAATCGCTCATGGGGCGAGATAAGTCCACCAGCTGTGCAGAAGAAAAAAGTTAAGATAGGGTAAAGAACTGGCTCTGTTCCATTTGATAAGGGCCCTCATGAGTATGAAGATTCTATATCCAACATCATTAAGTCCTTCTTTCAGTGAACAACTCCTGAGTCTACAAGTTGCCAGAGACCAGCCCAAGAGGGTGAGATGAGAGGGCCCAGTAGAGAAGTAAAACAAGGACAAATGGCATTATAATTCAGCATGATAAATTATGACAACAGCTGGCTCAAGGGGACTTAGGATGACAGTGACTGAGACAGAGCTGCATGCAGTCCTGGTGCTGCTCATTTGCAGCATGACAAGCTGTTCTCTCAAAGGGGCCTGGTAATGCCAGTCTCAGCACGTTGAACCACAGCAAGGGTTTAATGAATGTCAGCCATGGAATGTGAGGTAAGAAAGGGATGTGGCCTGTCCGCAAGAACTCAGTAAGATGTCACAGAAAGAGCGATCATTCGAACTGGTTCTGGAAAGTGCAAGGTGAACCTATCTGGGCTACAAGAGACCAACGGGAATTCTAGACTGGAAATAGAGGAGGAAGGCGCAAGAGTGGAAAGAGAGCAGCTGTGGAGTGGCATGGATGTAGTTTCATGTATGTATTACAGGTATGTAGTGAATGAGGACAGCTGAGCATAGTTTGGTTGGAAATGCTCTTGTATTCCATGAAGGAGAGCAGGCCTTGCTCTTCAGAGAGAAAATCTTGCCTTGCAGGCAAGCCCCTTTACCTCTGAGCCATCTCTCCAATCCTATTTTTCTTTTTCACTGAGAGGTTTAATATATGCATGTGGAGTAATTTGATCGCATTCCCATCCTTTCATTCTTTCTGGTCTCCTATCGCCTTGCCCCCCTCCCTTCCTTGAAGGCCCTCCTCTTTCAAGGTGTCCTTCCTGTGTTTTGTTGTTTTACTCTTCCTGCCCTCCTCCGTCCTCCATGTCAAAACGTTAAGGGCTCAGAATCATGCCAGTCTTGTGGGGTATCTAACCACTGTGGGATCATAAATGCACCTGTCAGTTCATGTTGGAGAGACAGAGTCCCAAAGTACATCTAAGCACCCTGTGTCTCTTACATTCTTTCAGCTCCCTCTTCCGCAGTGTTCACCTGGAGGACATGGTAGAATTCTCCTTTATCCCTGGACAGCCTCTAGGTTCCTCCTTTGATGAGTTTTGAGTCTCTTCTGTGTCTACCACCATTTCCATAGAGATGGCTTTCTGGTTAACATTGAGAGCATCAGTCATACAAATGTTAACTATTGGGCAGGAGAGATGGCTTAGTGGTTAAGGCACTTTCCTGAAAAGAAAAAGACCCAGGTTCATTTCCCCAGTATGCACGTAAGGCCAAATGCACAAGGTACCTCATGTGTCTGGAATTCATTCCAGTGGCTAGAGATCCTGGTGCACCCATTCTCTCTCTCTTTCTGCTCCCCTCTCTAAAATTTAAAAAAAAAAAAAAAGATTTTTTAAGAGAAACATTAATTCTTAGGGTCTGTTTTCACAACCAAATTACGAAGTTTGGGGTAAGGTCAAACAGCATGCTTCCAGGTAGCCCTAATATCTTCTCAAGTTTGAAATCAACTAGGTTTCAGCTAACTTTCCATTTTCATAATTCATCTACATCCATGTGTATGTGGGAGGAAAAATGAACACAAAAAGGGTTATAAATGAAATGATTATCAGGAAAGTCAACATACCACTTAATTTTTTCCCTTAACTGTCAAGTCTGAGTTCTTTCAAGTTATGTTGTTACAAAACTTCTATTTTTGCCAGGTGTGCTGGTGCACTACTTTAGTCCTAGCACATGGGAGGCAGAGGTAGGAGGATCACTGTGAGTTGGAGGCCATCTTGAGATTACAGAGTGAATTCCAGGGCAGCCTGGGCTAGAGCAAGACCCTACCTTAAAAAACAAAACAAATATATACACATATAAAATTTGAAAGCAATCTTGGGCACATCTTCCCTTGGTTTAATTTGCAGTTGAGGAATCTGAAGGGTGTAGGAGTTTACTGATTTGCAAGGTTAGGCAAGCTCATCATTGTGGGTCTCGGGAGAGCAATCTCAGATTAAAAGTTTAGACTGGGTTAGGGCAAGAGGCAGGACTAAGATCTTTGTTTACACCTTGTATTATGTAGCTGTGACATCCATTGATGCCATCTTCCCCCAGAGCCTGAGAACTGTCTCATTGATGTTGCTCTCTCAGGAAGCCACCAGTCTACTGAGGGATCAACACGGGGCCAGCCACGGGGCAGCCGTTAGGGAAAAAGCCTTTCACCTGGTGTTTCCTTCCTCCCCAGGGCCAGGCACTACACCGCCCTAACCTCCACCTTCCCTCTATGACACAGACCTCAATTTTGGAAGGCCGTCATAAGCAGCTCAAGCAAGAAGCACGGTTTTGAATGAGTGATGGGACCCGCTTACTGTTACTTCTAGTGCCCACTGATTTGTGCTCTCTGTCCGTCCTTTCAGATATCTTTTAAGAAGTGGGGATTAGAAGGTGAAAACATAGAGCATCAGGCCGGATCCATGTCTTCACTGTTTCCAGAGTGCACATGAGACAGTAATGAGGGATACTGGCAATGCAAACACAGTGATACTTCTCCCACTTTGGGGACCATAGGAATGGTAACTGACCATCGACCCACTGGTTTTTCTTTTAGAGGTAAATGTAATAGAAGAGTCTCACAGTTCAGTAAAGTCACCCAGAAGCAAAGGGTAACAAGCCTAATATTTATGTCTTCCCACTTCTGGGTAAAGATATCTTTCCTGATTTTCTTGGAAGAAAGTGCGATTGTGGTACAATATATTAGGATTGTTGAACTGAAGCTTTGTTAATGACTAATAAAAATGTAAAAAAAAAAAAAACAAAACAAAAAACTGGAGTTGGAGGGATGGCTTAGTGGTTAAAGTGTCTGCCTGCAGTGTCTAAGGACCACATTTGATTCTCCAGGGCCTACATAAGCCAGTTGACAAAATGCACATGCAATTGGAGTTTGTTTGCAGTGGGTGGATGTCCCGACATGCCTATTCTCTCTATCTGCCTCTCTCCCTCTCAAAATGGATACATAAGATTTTTATAATTACATTTGTGCCAGGTATGGTGGCACATGACTCAAATCCTAGCACAAAGGAGGCAGAGGTAGGACTATTGCTAAGAGATCGAGGCTACACTGAAACTACATAATGAATTCCAGGTTAGCCGGGGACTGAGTGAGACCCTACCTCAAAAACAAAAACAAACAAACAAACAAAAATCCTCCTTCCTCGGCTTCCTGAATGCTGGAATTACAGGCATGCAACACCACGCCAGGCTTCATTTCTTGTCTTTTTCTTGTTTTTCATTAAAAAAAAAATATTTATTTATTAGAGACAGAGAGAGAAAGTAGAGAAAATGTACGCTTCAGAGCCTCCAGTCCCTGCAAGTAAACTCCAGATGCATGTGCAACCATGTGCATCTGGCTTGTGTGGGACTTGGAGAATCGAACCTGGGTCCTTAGGCTTTGTAGGCATGTACCTTAAGTGCTAAGCCATCTCTCCAGCCCCCCCTTTTATTATTTTTATTTATATATTTACTAGAGAGGGAGGGAGGGAGATTATCTTTTCTGTAATGGCTGTTCTTTATTCATCTATTCAGGTTGGTCAGCCTGGTCAGAGTAGGAATGTGCTTCCTCTGGTGTTCACTCTTCCATCCTCAGCAGCTCAGACAGTCACTAATATGCATGCAAAGTGGAAGAAAGAACAAAGCTAAGCATCTGTTTTGCTGACATTAGTAAAAATATTCCTGGGCTGGAGAGATAGCTTAGCGATTTATGTGCTTCCCTGTGAAGACTAAGGATCCATGTTTAACTCTCCAGATTCCACCTAAGCCAGACCACAGAGGTGAGGCAAACTTAAGGTCTCACATGCCCACTAGGTGGCACAAGCATCTGGAGTTCAATTGTAGTGGCTGAGACCATGGTATGCCAGTTCTCTCTATTGCTATCTCTGAAAATAAATAAAAAAATGTATCTGACAGTTTTCTCCAGGGAGGTGCTATAAACCTGTGTTTGAGCACAGTGATCATATCACTTGTGGGCTAAGGTTTATGAATATTTATGCTCTGGAGCTCATCTTCAGTGGCTAGAGGCCCTCGCATGTTCATCCTCTCCTATTCTATCTGCCCCTTTCTCTCTCTCAAATAAATAAATTAAGTACTTAACAAGGAATCTCTTCCCCCTCAAAAGCAGATCACAAAGACAAAGAGCAAAGATCACTTTTCAGGCGGCCTCACTTGTAGCAGCCCAAGTGTTCACTTTTACCTACTAACTTTCGGGTTCAGGAGATAGCTTGGTCAGTAAAGTGTTTGCCTTTGATCCTCACAACACACAGAAAAATGCCAGTCATTGGCTGGGCATGGACCTATAATCCCAGCATTCACAAGGCAAAGTTAGGAGGATGTCTGGGAGTTTGAGGCCACCCTGAGACTCCGTAGTGCCTGGGCTAGACTGAAACCCTACCTCAAAAAACAAACAAAAATGCCAGTCATATGGCACCTGCTTTTAATACCAGAGGAAGAGACAGAGGGACCATTGAGGCTTGCTATCCAGTCAGTCTAGCTACTTTGTAAACTGCAGGGCACTGGAAGACCTTGCCTCAGACAAACAAACAAGCAAACAAGTAGGGAGTATTCCTGTGGAATGACATTCAAGTTTGTTCTTCAGCATCCACATTCACAGGCACACATGCACATGTGCACCCACACACATACATGCACACACACATGTACCTCACACAAAAATCTACATATAAAAATACATGGACATGGGCTGGAGAGATGGCTCAGTAGTTGAAGGCACTTGCTTACAAAGCCTGACAGGCTGGGTTCAATTCCCCAGCACCCATGTAAAGGCAGATGCACAAAGCGGTATATGTATCTGGAGTTTGCAGTGGCAGGCGGCCCTGACACTCCCATACTATTTCGGTCTCAATATATGCTTGCAAATAAATAATCAATAAAACCTTGCTTATTTATTTACTTGAGAGGGAGAGACAGAGACAGACAGAAAGACACACACACACACACACACACACACACACACACACACACACAATGGGTGTCACTGCAAAGAAACTCCAGATGCATGTGCCTTGTGCATCTGGCTTATGTGGGTACTGGGGAATTGAACCTGGGTCCTTAGGCTTCACAGGCCAGTGCCTTAACCACTAAGCTATTTCTCCAGCCCCAACACAAATACTTTGCTATGACTGAGTTTTTGTTCTTTTTCTTTATGTGGCTTTCTAAGCTGTGTAAGTTTCAGTCCTCCTGAAGCTGGATTTATTCCTGACAATGTGTACAGTGGCTACCAGGAAGAAATGAGCTGATCAGTGAAAGATGTGTGTAGGGCATTTCTACCAGCTCATGCTGGCTAGTCTGTGTCTGCTATTTTCATTATGTAGAATTGGACTAACATCCAGTTTCATCAAGTATGGTCCTTGACTTTCTGGCCTGGGCCACAGAGTGCTGGTCCCCAAATAGAGCCTAGTTAAACACAAAGGAATACAAATGCAATTTTTGATATTTAAGTTTAATATACTGATAAATTGTCAGGTAGGCCCCTAGAAGTTAGCATTGGGAAAGTGAGCCATGGAGTCCAAGGGGGAGGTTAGAGTTATATGTGTTAGCCCTCTGTAGATAGGTAAGGCAGTTGAAGTCAGTGTGGATAAAGAAAACTCCAGGGAAAGATTGTAGAAGAAGAACAGATCATGTCTCAGGATACAAACCAACCTTTAATAACCAAGCAGAGTGGAATCGTGGTCATATGTGTGTGTGTGTGTGTGTGTGTGTGTGTGTGTGTGTGTACAGGAATTTTGTCATCATCCTATTCTTTCAGATCATCAGGCAAACAAAAGATCCACAGGAAGTCATTTAGATCTGTGCTTCTTAAATCTAGCCCCTAGGGCTATCCCCCAAACACTGAATCAGACTCCCCTGCTTGAGTGAATCTGGCTGAAATTTTTAAAATTTTGTCTGTGTGTGTGTATGTGTGTGTGTGTGTATGAATACATTCAAGAACAGAGGATTGCTTCTCCCACTCATGTCCACCCTTAAAAACAAAACTTTAATATAGAGGACAATTACTGCCATCACTTCAGAAACAGTCTCACATAGCTAGTGTGCAATGCAACAGTGAAGTAACTTTTTGCAATTCTCTAGGAACGAAATCTCACTCTACACAAAGGCTTTCTCCTCAAGTTGTTGGTTTCCTTATTGCTGACAAAGCTGACAGCCAGGAGACAGACAGCAGAGTGTGGCGTGGGTGCTCTTACACACCAACCCACCCCGTGTCCTGTACCTGGCTAAGCCTTGAACTTCCTCACGGGTTGCATACAGAGATCTCAAACAGGGAGGGCAAGTTGGGGTCTGAGAGGAGCTCCTATCTGACAGTGAGGTCCCACTTGAGAATGTGATGTTGGAATACATTCCTGCAATATAAGTGAGCTACTACGTTGTAAGTTTATCTAGCAGAGATGCAGTAAAAACCTTGCAGTCAGATGTGAGTCCTGAACGTTCTTCTTCAACACTGGGGTAATATCTGCCACATGTCCAGAGCCTGGCTGGAATATCATAATGCCTGTTCAACACTGGGATAATGTCTGCCACATGTCCTGCGCCTGGCTGGAATATCATAATGCCTGTCTAAAGTGGATGGCACAGGGCAACTTTGGAACAGTGTTCTGCTAATGTTGAGTAACACAGACATAATTGTTTTTTGTTTTAGTATTGGCATTTACAATCAATATTTTGATTTATAAAGACTATTCTAATAAGAATAGATTTAATATAAGGATTTTGTAATAGCCAAATAGGGTGGTGAATGCCTGTAATCCCAGTACTTTTGAGGTGTGGAGGAGGACAGTGAGTTCAAGGTCAGTCTGGATTATATACAGTGAGTACCAAGCTAGCCGGGGTACATAGCAAGACTGTCTACAAAAATAAGGAGCTAACCCAAACAAAAGTAAGTAGTAATTCTTTTTTTAATTGTATATGTATATATAATTTTAATTATATATGTATATACATAATTAAATATATATATTATATATGTTATATATAATATATATATTAATTATATATGTGTATATATATATTATGTGTGTGTGATAGATAGATAGATAGATAGGTTTATGTGTGTATGTGTGTGTCTATATTATATAAATGTGTATATATATATTATATGTATATACATATATATAATTTATATATATATTATATATACATAGATATATATATTATATGTACATATATATAACTTATATATTATGTGTATATTATATATACATATACATATATGTATGTGTATATATATAAATGTATAAATATGTGTGTATCTATATGTATACATATATGTATGTATATATATATAAATGTATAAATATGTGTGTATCTATATGTATACACATATACATATATGTATGTATATATATAAATGTATAAATATGTGTGTATCTATATGTATACACATATACATATATGTATGTATATATATATAAATGTATAAATATGTGTGTATCTATATGTATACACATATACATATATGTATGTATATATATATAAATGTATAAATATGTGTGTATCTATATGTATACACATATACATACACACGCACACACACACACACACACACACACACACACACACACACACATATATATATATATATATATATATATATATATGGATGGATGGTTGGCAAACACAGAGGGGGGGAGAGAGAGAGAGTAGGAGGGAGAAAGTGAAGGAGAATGGGCATATCAGGGTCTTTTGTCACTGCAAATAAACTCCAGATGCATGTGCCACTTTGTACATTATATATCTGGTTTTACTTGGGCACTAGGGAATTGAGACCAGGCTGTCAGACTTTGAAAGCATGTGCGTTTAAATGTAGAGGCATCTCTCCAGCCCAAATAGCAATTCTTTTGGTTGTTTTTCTTTTGCTTTTTGAGGTAGCATCTTACTCTAGCACATGCTGACCTGCAACTCACAGTGATCCTCCTAGCTCTGCTTCCCAAGTGCAGGGACTAGAGGCATGCACCACCGCACCCAACTCCAAATAGCAGTTCTCAGCAAAGTTTAGAAAGCTTTCATTTTCCCATCAGGTGGAAAGAGGGTTTTGTTGATGGGCTCAGAGGGATTTACCAGTTTATTGTCCCCAGGATTTAGGAATTACATTCTATGACTGTATTAGGCAGAGCCACAGGAAGATGCTGACACTTGCCCATTCACATGGCTCCACAGAGTGTTTACCTGGCTGTGCCTTCTGAAAATTAACAGCTGTTTCTTCTTGTGCTGTGCTTTATGTTGCTGTTGTTGTTTTCTTTTGTGTTTATATGAATTTTATATGTTTGATGATTCAGAATTTATGTTCTGGTAAGCAGATCAGAAATCATTGTTAAAGATCCAAAAAGTCTTCTGCTTGTATTAAGATGTTTTATGCCCCAAACGGTGAGTTAGTGCAGCTGGCATGTTCATTTAGAGGACGGGATTGGCATAGGTTACATTAAGTGAAGTAATCCAAACTCAGATGAGCAAGCCACGTGTTCTCTCAGACAGGAGGGTGGTAGCTTGTAATATCTGTAAGTGTGTCTATATGGGAGACCAATCTGAGTAGAACCTGTAAAGATAGAATGACATAACTAAAAATGCGCATAAAGAGGTGAATAAGAGCCAGGGGGGATGGAAAGGTGAAAGGTCACCTGTGACACATAAATAGGATGGGGGACATTAAGGAAGAATGGAGAGCATGAATCAACTAAAACAAATTGCATTTAAAAATCCCAAGACAGATGATGCCTAAATTTCTGCAGGCTAACTAAAACAATGAAATTAAATTTTAAAAGAGGAGATGGCTCTACTTTGGTTTGCTTCTAACTAGGGCCATTTTTGTTAGTGAATGTAGACGCTGAGGTGGATAACAGTGCTGTTGGTGCTATGTCCAATGTGGCTGCATTGTGAAGTTTAGCTCCATGATTGCACCCGTCCTTGCGTTAAATGTTAGAGAAACACCACAACCCCATGACATTTCTGGGAAGAGCTGTGTAGCCATTAGAGATCTCTAAATTAATGTAGCACTCCCTGCGCATCACTGGTGACTCCTCCAAAGGTTGTTTGTCTACAGAGGAATCCAAAGACACTGAGAACAGGTGAAGGTCACTTTGCATTGAAAGTCATGACTCCTCCAACACACGAATAGTGTCAAACTATTGATATGGGGATTCAGAACTTGGCAGGGATGAGGGGGCAGGACAAAAATGTTCTTATGATTGTTACTTAGTAAACTTTTATTTGGAGAGTGTACTGCTATATATGTTACAGACAACAAAACACGTGACCTGTGAACCATCATAAAGAGTAAAATCCACAGGGTGGTTCATTCTGAGGTTGAAATGAGGTGGTTATATACACATTACCTAGATACAAAATAATGTTAGCTCTCTTTTCCTTTCCCACATGCACAAATATTTTCTTCCCCATCTCAGGAGAAACCTTGTGTCATATTCAGTTTGTATAACATAACCCTAAAAGACACTCTTAACACCTTTCTTTTCCACCTCTGTCCCTGTTTCCAACTCCCAGGAACTTATTAGGACAGCTCTACCATTCATCATGCTAAGGGCTCACTTAGTTTTATTTTTCACAAGGCATCTTCAAAAGATCAAAGTTTAAGCTTTAGAGGAAACATCCATTTTAATTTGCACAGGAGATAGAAAAGAGGACTATTTTGTGGACATGTTACTAAAACACATGCATTGTGGAATGTGGAGAGGGCAAGGATAATGGTATTTTTTATTTAAAAACTCCCTGCATTTTATAATATTTTATTGTTATTAGAGAAATTTTTCCTTCTTGAGATAGGTTCTTCCTGTGATGTCCAAACTGGCCTTGAGCTTGACTTGGAGTGATTGCTCCTGCCTCAGCCTGCTCCGAAGTAGCTGAAACTACCTGGGGATGAAGGCGCATGTCACTGCATCTAGCGGGAATGCTTTAGTTTTTAGAAAAATCTGGTGAAGTAAAACGATGTATTAGCATCTATCTGTAATCAAATATTGCTATCCAGGCATACCGGGATGGAAACGACCAAGTCAAGTCCCCTTGCAAACACACTGACTGCACCAAGGAAAATGCTGGTCAAAACATAACAGAATTCTCTTCTGTGGAACGTTTTTAGTAAGATACTTGTGGATGTTCCTGACGATTTTTGGTAAATGAAGCTGGATTCTACAGGTTTGCAGAGGATAGCACTCTGGAAAGTATCAGTATCAGCCATTTACTTCTGGTAGGTACAAGAGGGAGAAAACCCATGACTGAAATAGCTCTGCATGTGTGATGGCTGCCATTCCATAGCGAGTGACCTCATGTGCTGGTTCTGGGGCCGGAGGGTGTTCTGAAGAGGCAGAGGAAGGTCTGAGGAGATAAGTTGTCAGTTTTAAGCCTCTCTAGTATTTCTGCGTGTCTGGGCAAAAATGAGAATTCTTCATCTGATTCAAGCATCTAAATATTTAATCATTTAAATATTAAAAGTTACCTCACATGTTTTCAAAGATTATTTTCTGCTAGTCTCAAGTACCATCAACTCAAGAATGTGTGGTGTGTTTGGTACATGATGAACTCAAATTTGGGTGACCCTGTAAACACACACAAATATAGAAAAAATAAATCTTAAAATTATAAATTTCGACTGGGGATATGTGTTAGCCTGCAAAACCTAAGTATCCAGGTTTGATTCTCCAGTACCCACGTAAGCCTAATGCACAGGCTAGCACATGCATCAGAGTTCATTGCTGTGGTAAAGGCCCTGGCAAGCCCGTTTTCTCCCTGTTTTTTTTTTTTCCCTCCCCACCTCTCTCCCTCTTTTTCACACTCAAATAATTAAAGTAAGTATTTCTTAAAGTGTCAACAAGTAAACAAATACTATAAATATGGCAAAGTCCAGACAAATAAAAAAAATTATTTCATTAGATTGATAATTGATTCACCCTTAATACTTTTTCCTTCGCCCCCCTCACCACCTTCATAATGTACAATTTTTCCTTGACAACTTCTCTACTTTCAATAAACCATGATTATGCCCTCCCTCCCCAATTTCCCCTTCCCAAATCCGCTCTTCATCATATCCCTTCCCTCTTTTTGTTAGTGTCTCTTTTGTTTTTATGTCATCATCTTTTTTTTCCTATTATGGGGTCTTGGGAAGGTATTGCTAGGCACTGTGAAGTCCTGGATATGGAGGACAATTTCTGTCTGGGGAGTTGTACTGTAAGAAGTCCTATGCTTCCTTTGGTTCTTACATTCTTTCTGCCACGTCTTCCACAATGGACCCTGAGTCCTGGAGTGTGTGATAAGAAATGTTTCAGTGCCGAACACTCCTCTGTCACTTCTTTTCAGCTTTACCAGCCCCCCTTTTTAGTTCAATACTATTAAGCAAAACTTAGGGTGGCGACATAGATTTTGCATCTTGCACCTACGTTGGATCCAGCTATCTTAGAGGTTAACCATAGTAAATGAGTTGTGCACACAGGGTCAGAAGGCTCTGAGACGAATTAATAAAGCTATAGGGAGCTAGTTAATCTGTAACTGTGGCTGATTGACGAGATTGGAGCTAGTTTAATTGCCCTAGCCCTTCTTCAATCTTGCTAAAATGCTGTCAGATCATATTGTTAATTCAAATTCTCAGGATCTGTTGGAGTTCAAACTCGCAAATCAGGTTCTCTCTAATAAACTCTACTAAACTAAACTAAAGAACTCTTCCTTTCGGCAATCCTCAACACTTCTTCATAGAAAGGAAGATCTTGCAAAGGTTCAGCCGGGAGACTAGAAGAACGAACCCCATCTTCTCCTCTAATATATTTGCCCCCCTTCTTCTGGATAAAGTAGACAGAAAGATAGGGGTTAGGTTCCAGAGTGGGGGGACTCCAACCTTTGTTTCCCACCCCACGTTCGGGAGGGAAGTTTCTGGAAGTTGTTCTTGGGTGTGTCTCAGCTCGGATTTCTGGACCCCTGGGGGGCCCTGCCTTATCCAGTTGCCATGGAGCGCCCCGGCCGTGGTCCTTCTGGACCAAGCATCTTTTGCACGCTCCGCCGCCATCCTCCCTGCCTAGGGCTCCGGCGTCCCGGGAGGCCCAGAGCGGTGGGGCTGCGGGCAGCTAGGAGTTCCTCTTCCAGCACATTCCTTGCTGCTGGTTTAAGATTAATCTCTCCTTCCCTCTCCTCCTCCCCCAGGGTCCCGGAGACCCCGCCGCCCACATCTGGGACAAAGTTACCCTTGCTCCGCGGGCTGCTGGGTGACAGGGCATTAAGGCGCCTCTGGTTGCTGGCTGGGTTTTTCTCTCTCTGATTGTCATGAATTGATACTAGTTTTTCAAGGATTCCCCAAGGTTTGTTTGTTTGTTTTAGCTCCGTGACTTTGTGTTCAAAACTTTATATCACCACGGTAAAAATGGCCTCAAATAGTTGAGCTTAGCAACTTTTCTTTCAAATTTATCTGAGCAACTAGATGAGTGAATAAAGGTATTATTAAAATGCCCCTGGTTTTAAATAATTGTCAAAATTTCGATACTGCTCGACTTAATTTTTTTTTTTTTTTAGAACATGCTTTGTATGGGAACATCATGGGTTAATACCATCTTTTCCCTCCCCCCAGCCCCCATTCCGCTAGGGCCCTCCTCAGTGGGGTTGCTGGTGTTCCCCATTTCCTCTGTTTTATTGTTTGGATGTTGGGCCTTATAAAAGAGATCCTTAGTTTCTGTTTTCTTGTTGTCCATCTTTTCTTCATGCTTTGCTTTCTGGCCTTTTTTTTTTTTTTTTTAAATAACCTTGTCCCTCTACTGAGCTTGTCTTTCCAACTATTTTGTGTTTAATTTCTGAAAGCTAATCTTTGAGTGTCCTTTTGGGGTGTATGCATATCTTTTGTCCATGCAATCGTTCTCTTTATGTTACTTTATAGACAATTGTATTTTTGTTTTCAACGTTTATTTTAGAGAGATGTTGGGAAAAGAGAGAAGAAGAAAGAGAGTGAATGAATTAGAAGGGGTACTTCAGGGTTGCTGCTAAGGAACTCCAAGGGCATGCTCTATTTTGCGGATTGGCGTTTACATTAGTATTGGGGAATTGACCCCAGCCACTAGGATTTGCAAAGCAAGAGGCTTTAGCCGCTGAGCCATCTCTCCAGCCCATTATTCCTTTTTTATTTCATTATTTTATGTATGTGTGTATGTAGGTATGTATCTGTGTGTTGGTCTGTCGGTCTGTCTGTCTATATAGAGAGAGGAGTGTGTGTAATAAATTGGCACCCAGGGCCTCAGCCACAGAAATTGAATTCCAGATTCTTGCACCACCTAGTGGGCATGTGTGACCTAGCACTTGTCTCACCTTGTGTGTCTGGCTTACATGGGATCTGGAGAATACAAAATGTGTGTTTAGGCTTTGCAGGTGAGTGCCTTAACCAATAAGCCATCTCTCCAACTCCATTATACCTTTTTTTCCTGATATAATTGTTAGGGTTTTTAAATGCTTTGCTGTTTGCTGCATGTTGTTCATTTCAACCAAATTGCATTGCTTTATCTTTTTGTGGTCCATAATTGTCTGCATGCATGTGTACATGTATACACACACACACACACATTCTTATAAGTCCAGTGGAATTACAGTCCAAAACGCTGCTGGATGCTTCAAATCATGGACAATACTGAACTCTTAGGTACTATTTTCGTATACATGCCTATGATAACTTAAAACTCTGATGAGTTCTCATGGTAAGAAATTAACAATAACCTAGCAATAAATAAGACAAGCACAATATACTTTTCTAAAAGTTCAACAAGTCTGGTATCCCTCTAATGTATCTTATTGTATTGAGCTCCTCTGGTATTGATGTAAGCTGGAACAAAGCCTGTGTGAAATGCATGACATAGGTGTCAAGCTGCTGGGAAACTGATGTAGTGTCAGATGTTTGGTTGATCCAGGCTCATTATATACACTATGGACATGTTGATTGTTGGATGTCAGCAGTAGCTTGTTTCCATGGCTGTGAGTCCTTTGCATTGAAAGATATTTGCATAGATCTTTTGGAAGGACATTGAAATCAGAAGTTTCTGTTCTTCCATGTTTTGTGCTCAAGTGCCTCCTTTGCATGTTTGTGAATGTAGGTTCTGTCAGAGGACCTGGGTTTATCATAATTATCCTTTTTTCATAATTTCTTCACCTGGCAGAAATGTAACAGAAAGTTGGTTCTTCACTGGCAGATGCATCTCCAGTAGTTTGTGTTTCTCAAACTGATAGATCTGTGTAACCATCCCTTTACTTGTAGTAAGTGGTTGGTGATACTTGTTTGAGTGAATCCCTCACTTGAAATCTTCATATAGACTCAGGTTTTTGTTGTTGTTGTTGTTGTTGTTTGAGGCAGGGTCTCATTCTAGCTCAGCCTGACCTATAATCCATTCTGTATTCTCAGGCTGGCCTTGACCTCAAGGTGATCCTCCAACCTCTGTCTCCTGCTGTGAGTGCTGAGACTAAAGGCATGTGCCTGGCTCCCGCTGCCTTTTGTTAGACACATTTTCTATTCATTTCTCCTACACTTTAATTTCTTTTCTCCCTTTCTCTTTCCTCTCTTTTGTCCCTTTTGCCTTATCCTTTCCTACCCTTCACCCTCTTTCATTTTATTTCACTTTTTTTATTTTGATGCAAGATTCCAAGCTAATCTAGAACACTCTACATATGTTGGATTCCAACTCATAATCTCCTCACATTGGTCCCTCTCAAGTGCTGGATTTCAGGCATGAACCATTACACCCACCAAGCATACCCAGCTTCTTTTCCTCCTCAGCAAACAAGCATGAGTTTCTTTGTTCTTCACAATTCCATAAGTAGAAAATTCCTTTTTAAAGCAGATCTTAATTAACACCTTCAGCCTTTGAAGTTTTAATTTACTAAATTGAGAAGTTTTAGTTTTTTCATAAGGAAGTATATTACATCCTTTCTTTGCCCAGCTCAGGCTGCTGGCATCAAAGTTCTTATGCTCTGAGGCCACTGGTTAGTAAAATAAGGGCTGCTTGAACACAAACACTGGAGTCTGGCAGTTGTGATAAAGGACAGTGCCTACTGTGTAGTAAGCACACACACACACACACACACACACACACACACAGGAGTAGCATATATGGCATGGACACACTGGACAAAAATGATTCATATTTGAGATGGAATGGAATGAGATTGCATCACATTACTCAGTGACATAAAACCTTTATTTCTGTAAGGTGCTATTTCTAAGTAAAAGGTAATATGAATGATTCTACCAGTCTTCCATCATGTCTTCTTCTCATTTTGTGACTCAACTCAATTTTAATTAGCTACACACACACAAAAAAAAAAAAACTTATAAAAATAAGTTTCTTGCTGGGTGTGGTGGCTCACACCTTTAATTGAAGCAGTGAGTTCCAGGACACCCTGAGACTACAGAGTGAATTACAGGTCAGCCTGGGCTACTGTGATACCCTACCTCATAAAACAAAACAAAACAGAAAAAAAAAAAAAGGAAGAATGAATTGTACAATAAGAGTCTAGTTCCAACTCTAACATTTCACATATTTGAATATTTGGTGGGGAACTAAATTATAAGAACTGAGAAAAATTTTAAAGATATATTTGATTTATTCTTTTAAAACCAAGAGCTTTTATTTATTCACTGATCTGCTCCTTAGGGCTTTCTCTGTGTCATAGGTAAGAGCAGGCTTGGGTTTTGCAATAGTGAACAGTTGAGATAAGTAAAACTTCTGTCCTTAAAGTGTGATCAGGTAGGAAAGGCAAATAGTAAGTAGACAGAGAGTCAGATGAGATAATTACATCTGGAATATTTTCTGTTTTATAGAGATGGAGCAAGAGTTGCAAAATGGAGAACCTGCTGAAATTAGAATCATCAAGGAAGCATCCAAGAAGGCGTTTATGTTTGTTAATAAAGGACTGAACACCAGTGAATTGGGCCAGAAGGAAGAAGCAGAAAACTACTACAAGCAAGGAATAGGACACTTGCTCAGAGGAATTAGCATTGTATCCCCAGAGCGTGAGCACACAGGTCCTGCGTGGGAGTCAGCTAGACAGATGCAACAGAAGCTGAAAGAAACACTAGGGCATGTGCGCACCAGGCTAGAGATTCTAGAGAAGGGCCTTGCCACTTCCCTGCAGCACGATCTTCAGGAGGTGCCCAAGTTCCATCCAGAATTCCCACCTAAATACATGGTGAAAAGTCAGGTGAACCTCAGTCCTTCAGTTCTCCAGTCAGCATGCTGAGGTGACTGGGAACACTCCAGTTGAGTGCAGGGCCACTTGCCACAAGACCCTCTTCTCTTTTAGCACCATCACCAAGCCATCCAGCAGAAGCTCCCCCCACTTACACTCCACAGGCTGCACTGTGTGCTATGGACCAGACTGGGGAGATTTCGTCATTTGGAGAAGACTTCTGTAGGAACCACACACCTCCACCCCCTCTTGAAACCTCAGGGCTAGATGCAGATGAGTTGATTTTAATACCAAGTAGAGTACAGGGTTTTTGTTTGTTTGTTTGTTTTGTAAATCCTGCAGGAGAGGTTAATATGTGGGGTACTTTCAAATTGTGAGGTTCTTGGATAGTTCTCTGGATACAGCTCTAAACCAGCCTCCTGGGTTGCTTCAGGTAAGCATAAATTGAAATACATGCTAGATTATGTTTCATTAGTTTTAATGTCTGTAGTATGTGTTATGTGGTTGTGTCTGTGAGGTGTAAGCACGTGTATGTTTCTGATCGGGTGCCCTTAGACTCGCCTGTGGTGGCAGAACAACAGCGGACATCATCTCCGATACTCACCCACCTGTTTTTTCCTTATAACGGAGGATTTAGACCTTGCCTTTCACAAATCCCAGAGATTTTCTGGTCTCTGATGTCCAAAGGACTGGGTTACAGATATGCATGGCCATACCCCGCTGTTTCTTAGGTACTAGAAATTAGAATTCAGGAACTCTCAGATCCCCTCAGGACCTCAAGCTTACACAGGACGTGCATGTAGCTACTGAAACACCTCTCCAGCCTGCAGAAGATATTATTTGTATTTGTTAATGTGTATAATGTGTCCAGGATAGGAAGCAAAGAACACATTCCACTTTCTTTTTGTATATTTTTCCTGAGACTTAATAAATAAGCACAACCATTCATGCTTCCTAATTTTTTTTGTTTATTTTTGTTTATTTATTTGGGAGCTATGGAGGGGTTTGAGGAGGGGGAGGGAGAGAAAGAGAAGTCTCAGGTTAAATCAAGACACAAGCACACACTTGCCAAACTAAAATATTCATAAATTTTATCCAGATCAAACTGAGGGCCAGAATTGGCCTAGAACCAGCCAACCAAGGGCACTTGTGTCCCACAAGGATTCAGTGTCTGGAGACATTTTTGGTCTAAAGGATCCAAAGGATGGTGGTTGTTTGAAGACTAGATTGATCCTGGCATTGCTGTGCACAGCTCCATGGTACAGCTGCTCAACGAGGGCAGTGTCCTGTAGTTATAGAAACTGACTCTTGGACTCCCTTGCCCAAGAGCAGGCTTAGCTGCTTCTTAAAGCAGAGCCTGAAATGAATAAACCTAACCCTTAGATTTGTTTAAACCAAGACTGAACCCAGTACTTCGACTGCTGCCAGTGCTTTTGATGTCCCTGCACCTCTATTACTGATGACAAAAAAACATGAGTGTGTTTCTTGAGCAGTAAAAAACATCAGTTCATAAGGGATCAGCATGATGTGAGTGAAGAACAAGGAACCTTGACTCTAAGAATTGTTTAAACATTTTGCTCAAATAAAGGATTAGGGGCAGGACTGGTGAACTTTGCTGACCCAGAATACACAGGTGTGCACACACCGTTCTATGATGCTATCACTCTGAGCCCACCTGTTTCTTTCAGCATTCCTGTGGGGCAGTTTGTTACTCTTCATATCGGTGGCTTTCAGTTGTAATTAATTCATCTCACACCTGCACAGCGTGATGGGAAAAGCCCCACCTAAACTCAGTCAGCATGTGTTAACATCCCTTGTCAATACTGGTCATCAGTGCTGCTCAGGGCAAAGATGAATGACAGCAGAGGAAACATGATTACATTATGTTAAATGAGGTAAGTCTTAGTTGTATGATTAACTTCAGGGCAAGTTAAAAGACAGCAACTTACGGAAAAAAGCATCTCACAGAAATATGCTCAGGAAGCCAGACATGGTGGTGCATGTCTTTAACTCCAGCACTCAGGAGGCAGAGGTAGGTTGATGGCTGTGAGTTCAAGGCCTCCCTGAGACTACATAATAAATTCTAGGTCAGCCTGGGCTAGAGCAAGACCCTATTTCAAAAAACCTTACAGTAAAAGAAAACAAACAAACAACAACAACAACAAAAAAAAAACAATACAAAACAAACAAACAAAAAATGCTCAGGAAAATCATTTGTAAAGTCAGTAAGTATTCCTGCAGGTCTTTCTCTTCATTCATTCTTACTCGTAGCTCATTCCATTCTGTATTTCATTCTCACCAGTCTCACAGCCACTGAGCAGATGCATTGTCATCCCCAACCTTGACAGGCATTGGTTGAGAAATGTCTGTCTAGAAGCTCAAACTGTAGAAAATTTGACCAGAATGCAGTCAGTCCAAGAGGAGAGATTTGCCCTAAGTAAGATTAATGTCAGGACATTGCTGTGCATTTTTCTGAGGTATTATGAGGGTGGTCATCTAGGGGTACCAGGTTCTGAAAGGATGTCTGCAGGCATGGGGAACTTGGGGTCTTGAAACAGGAACCACTCTGAGTATAACAAAGGAGCTTCTTTGAAGGGAGGGCACTAAGTAAACAGGGCCATTGCTTTTGTCTTGAGTCCAGATGAGGTGGTTTACTCATGGCTGTGGTTATCTATACTCACTCTTCCCTATGGAATGGTGTGCTCTGAGTACTTATGCAGCTTTTACATGGAAGTCAACTTGAAACTTGTTTAAAGATAGTTGGATGGGCTAGAGAGATGGCTTAGCGGTTAAGCGCTTGCCTGTGAAGCCTAAGGACCCCGGTTCGAGGCTCGGTTCCCCAGGTCCCACGTTAGCCAGATGCACAAGGGGGAGCATGCATCTGGAGTTCATCTGCAGTGGCTGGAAGCCCTGGTGCGCCCATTCTCTCTCTCTCCCTCTATCTGTCTTTCTCTCTGTGTCTGTTGCTCTCAAATAAATAAATAAATAAATAAATAAATAAATAAATAAATAAATAAAAATTAAAAGATAGTTGGAGGCTTATTAGAGTTGTGTATAAGAGACACTTTGGGGCATTGTTGAAAGTATCATTGCTGAACTAGAATAATACCTAGATTATTTTGTGAAAGAAGCTGGAAGATTAAAAAGAGTAGCTTATTGACTAGGGCCTGGGAAGGGCTCACAAGAGTGACAATCTCTGCTGATGTGGCATAAGTGCTTCTGGTAGCACAAAGCTTAACAAAATAAAAATAAAAATAAAAATAAACTGTATCTTTTGCAACTGGAGATGTAGGAAGCTAACCCCAGACACCTTGTACTTGGTTACGTGATCTGAACTATTAAGATGATATTTTCACCTGCCTTTCAATTTGATTTTCAATATTTTTCATGTGCCATTTTTTGTCTTAAATAAAAAGTAAAATTGCACCTAGCATTTACGTAGTGTCTCTTTAATAAGCTCTCACTGGCATGTATACAGATGTTTGTAACAGTGTTGTAAAAGGGTGTTAACATATGTTACTCAGTGTGTTTACCTTAAAATATAGACAATAACAAACCCTCAAAGTGTTAGACGTTAGGTAAAATTTTCTGTGATATAACAAACCACCATTATTCTACTTATGAAATTCTTGAGAACAAGATTATTTTAAGAAGACAGTCTTGGAGTTTCATTACTTCAAAGACTGTTTTTCTTTCAGTTTTAGTTTTAGTGTGATTAAAAACCCTTGTACCTCATACAGAACATACATGTATGATTTCCTCTGAAAGTGAACTGGGAGAAGTCTGCTTATGGAAAAGCTCACCAATCAGATTTAGGGATATCATCAAATGATGCATAGATAAAGAAAATATGCTACATATACCCAGTAGAATACTATTCATTATGGATGGAACAAGACATTATGATGTTGGGTGAAGGAGACCAACATAGCATGACCAGGAACCACATGCTGTCACTCATGTGTGGAATCTAAAAGCTTTTCTTATACAGTTGAACAGAATTATGGTTATTAGCCAAGAGGAGTGGGGCAGAGAGGTCAGATAAAAAAAGCCTGATCAGTGGATACTAAGTTACAATTAGGAAGGAACAAGTTCAGGTATGCTGTTACGTAGAGTGACTACAGATAACAATGTACAGTACACTTCAAATACCCACAAAGAGTAGATTTGAAAGGCTTCAACATAAAGAAATCATGAACAAAGAGTTAATTATGTTCAGCCTGTCTTAACTGTTATAAAGTGTACACATTCATCAAAGTTTTGCTTGGTACACACCATTAATATGAACTATATTTATGGTTTATGTACCAGTTAAAATAATTTAAAATGTCAGCCAGTTTTAGAGGATGTTGTGAGGATTAGAAAGTATTTAAAATATTGATTTTAGTTTTATTGCGGGTGGGGGAAGCAGATAGAGAGAATGGGTGTGCCAAGCACCTTAACCGCTGAGTCATTTCTCTAACCCTAAATAAATATGCATGATTGTAAAACTAGAAAGCAGTTTAAATTTGTTTGTTTGTCACAAATTTTAATTATTTATTTTCAAGCAAAGAAAGATAGAGAGAGGAGAGACAGACATACAGAGAGTCTCCAGCCACTGCAAATGGACTCCAGCCGCATGTTCCACTTAGACACGTGTGCCACTTCGTGTATCTTGCTTTATGTGGGTATTGGGGAATTGAACCCAGGTAGTTAGCCTTTGCAGGCAAGCTTCTTAACCAATGAACCATCTTGTCAGCTGAGTTTGCTTATTAACAAAAAGGATGTCTAAATAGAATAAGGGAGAGTTTTAATTTGCTTGATCAGAATTTGTTTAAAGCTAGCATCATCTTTAGTTAAACACAGGACTACTTATGGCCATCAGTTTCAAGACTGTTATTAGTAGAATTACAGTATTTTTAGCAGTCTTATTACAGGATGATAAGACTAGCAAAATATTAATTTTAATGGTGGTGGACCTTTCTCGTATAAAATTTTTATGAAAATGTGTTCTATTCATATTATTTTAATTTTTTTTTCAGGTGTGTGACTGCTTGTATCATCTAGTTCCTGACAGATCCCCAGTTCTGAAGTTCACTGTGGGAGACTACATGTTTCCTGGCACTAAGTTACAAGCAGCAGGCTGCTTTGTGGGAGGGGTTTTATTCTCTGAGCTATCAGAAGATGACAGAGAACTCCCTGGTGATCTTTTAAGACAATGTTTGACCTTCAGCTCTAGGTAACTTGTGTTATTTGGAATGAAGTGAGCACTTCTGGTTTTATATATAAGAGGGCTAAAGACATAGCTCAGCAGTTAAAGGCTCTTGCTTGCAAAGTCCGATGGTCTGTGTTCAATTCCCCAGTTCTCACCTAAAGCCAGATACACAAGTGGCACATGCATCTGGAGTTTTCAGTGAAAGGAGGCCCTGATGTGCCTAACTTTTTTTCCTTCCCTTTCTTAAATTAAAAAAAAAAATTGAAACCTTATAATAACCTTCAGTGTTATCAAGGTTAGGAGACTGGTAGTATATAATTTTCTTCTTTATAACTTCTTGACAACAACTTGATTCAAATACTGGTTGAGATTGTTGGCTCCAGAATCAGCATTTCTGGGTTTGGATTCACATTCTTCCAGTTAGTAGCTGTTAAACGCATCCATCATTGAACTTCTCTGTCCTTTACTTTCATTATAATAAACTGAGGGAAATAGTACTAGCATCCTCATTGAGCTGTGGTGGAGATTCTCCTGTACTGGGACATGGTAATGCTCTGTGAATGGTAGGTATTTCCACAGCTAGTTTACTGTTTGATTGAACCAAATTGCAAGTACTGAAGATAAGTTTAGCTTTAGCAAATACATTATTTTAAAATTATTAGGTGTCCTATTGGCATTCTGGGCTAGACAAAAATGTAGTGTGTGTTATTTTTTAGTTGTGGAGAAAAGAAGAAAGTACTTTACCTCATGGTCTGCTGACTGTGAGTTTAACATGCCACAAGTAGAAACATGGCAGAGAGCCTGGCACAGGATAGCTGCTCTCATCATGGCAGTCAGAATTCAGGGCTGGGGTAGGAGCTCAGGACAAGATATACCCTGAAAGTGAAACAGACGTTTCCTTGTGTTTTCTTGCTCATCCTGTTTGGCAAAAGGATACTTTTTATGAATAATGACAGTTACATGGCATTTAATGAGGCTAGAAAGATGATAATATAACTAGCAGGTATTTGGGCTGTTATTAACCAATTATTATATTGTAGGGTAGCAAGTGAGAATAGGAGAATACAAAGTTATAGATAGATAAATACAATTATAAGAGATCTGTCTGTCTGTCAATCTATCTACCTACACACCAACACATACATACATACACATATACACGTACATCTGTATAAATGAAACAGTCACTATTAATATTATGACACATTAGAATAGCCAGCAGTTATTTAAGCACTGTTAACCAAACAATTTCCATACAGAATGATGTGGTCTTGCAAGTTCAGAGGGAAGAGTTTGGGACAGAGTTTCTCCCTGAAGTAATATGTTGGCAGTCACAGACCTAATGCAGTACTGCTGTTTCCTTTACCACTAGAGTCATTGGAGCGATAGTGCTGGCCTTCAGGTAAGAGACTGACTGACTTTGAAGTTACAATATGCTCATTTTCTGTGTTGTTCAGAACTTCAACTGTAAATTACATTTGCAATGATTTTTATTTCTAAGCATTCATTCAGCTAAGTGTTTGCTAATAAACACCTACAGTATCAAATGAAAACTGCACAAAATGAAGCCTTCCAACAATAGGGTAGTAAAAGTGAGTGTTGTGAATTTGGCATTAAATTAATTTTGGTCTTCCAAATATTTCCTAATTTTATTATTCATTAAATTCAAAAGTAACAGAATGATGATAACTGATTCCAACAACTGCTGTTAGTTGTGTTTTATTCTTCCCCGTTTGTAATTTTTGAGGGAATGACTGGCCCTGTCTTATATCTTGTACAGTCACCACAGCTGCTGTGAGTTCGTGAGTGCAATGGGCATGTCATGTCCAGTGCTGGTATTTAAATAGTATTTGAATGTCAGTTCAATGTGTGTAATTTGTAATTTTGTAACAATCTCTCAGTGTGTTTGAGGTTTGGTAAAAAGTGAAATAGACATTTAAAGAAGAGACCTGGGAAAAGGATAGTTGTTTAATGCTTGTGCTGCACTGACGACTGGAGTTCAGATCCCAGCACCCTCTTAAAGCCAGACATGCATTGCAAGAAGTCAGGCGAATCCTAAAGCGTGCAGGCCAGCTAGTCTGTGTGTTCACAGTGGCCAGTGAGAAACCCTGTCTCTAACCATGTGGAAGGCGAGGACTGACACCCCACGCCTGTTCTCTGACTTTCACATGCTCACAGTGGCGCATAGGCACATGCCCACGTTAACACATGCATATGCTTGCACACATACAGAAAGTTTAGAGAAAAGAAGTGAGTTGTTTGTGGACTGTCAGACACTGATATTTCAGCAAGTATATCATGAGAGCACAGTATGATGTCCCTAGAGGAAAGTTGTCTGAAATGTCCACATCGAGCTACGCTTAGAATTTTATTCCTTAGGCCATTTGGAACAGGACAGAAGGTGTAGATGAGTTCCAAATCCCTGGAGGCACAAAACACCCCTCTGGCTCCCTGAAGAAAGCTTCTGGAACTGATGTGAGGCAGCTGGGTCCTTCTTTAGACCAAGGGCACAAGGATGCACATCGTAACGAAAATGTGGGGGAAAAGGTAACTAACAAAAAGGAGAGTGTGTGATCCGGCTAATGTGTGTATATGATTATATTCTCCAAAGGACATCAGCTTGTGTAGTCACAGATTGGTCACTGGCAGTAACATGGCCCCCTGTAACATTCCCTTTCCAAGTATTTGTATTCAGCCTGTTTTTATGGAATGAGTTTCTCACTCTAGCCCAGGCTGAACTTGAACTCACTTTGTGGAATAGGCTGGTCTTGAACTCTGGCCAGTCTTCTCTATCAGAAGTCTCCTGATAGCTGAGATTAAAGGCATGAGCCTGACTAACTTTTTTTTTTTTTTTTACAATAATGACAATGCATTCTTTTCTCTTGTTTTGTTTGTATTCTCTAGATATGCTCCTCTCTGTTTTCTTACACAGCCATTTTTATTCAAACCTTTACTCTTTTCTTGAATGAGTAGTAGAACTGACATCAGTTGCCCAATATATCTTTTATTTTCTTTCATTCCTTAAAATCTGAACAAGATACCTATTCTAAATGGTTTATTTGAATGAGAGTTCAGTAAATATTGAGTGCTAGAATGGTGGGTATGCATGTTATAGAAACTTAAAGTTCCTAATCTCAAGAAAGTTTCTGCCTAGGAGATAGGAAATTAGCAGAGATACTTTCTGTTGATGTTTAGGCTAGAGATACACCGTTTACTAATAGGTAAGCTTAGCACAATGGTATGAGGGACATTATGACCAAGATGGGTCTTGAAAGGTCAGTGAGAGCTGGCCATACAAACAGCAAAGGAAGCAGTCACATAGCCAACATATGAATGAAAGAACATTTCCAAGTCATTGTGCTACAGGCATTTTGGCATTGTTCATTGCTGCAGTCTATATTAGCTTTTATTTATTTTTTTTTGGAATTAATGAATATGAATGAGTATTTTACATTTACTTGCAAAGTTTAATGTAGTTTATATTGTTAAATATCTTAGAACAGCTTTATGAAAACTTGAGCAGTCAAAACTGGTTCAAAGAAGTGGTTTATTCTTAAAGATGTTTTTAAAAGTTAATTGCACGAAACCAAATACAAAAGGAATAAAAGGATATGTAGTAAAATGTTTGTGTCCTTTTTCTGTCTGCCAGTCACTTACCTCCTCTTTCTAGACTAGTAATTACTAACATAGTATTTTTCCAAGTATATTTCATGTATAGTCAAATAAATATTCACAATTGCCTGATAGTTTCATATGAACATTGTAATTTGATATATAAACCACATTACACTCCTGTAACCCTACCCACTGCTGCTGAACCTATTTTCTCCCCACATACTAGTGGATTAATCATTGAAGAGAATGACATCTCTTCTTTCAGCCACCATTAATTATCAGTAGGACCTCAGGGAGTGGCAAGAACTCAGAAGTCCCTCCTTCAACCATGAGGGAATGACTGGCCCTGTCTTATATCTTGTACAGTCACCACAGCTGCTGTGAATTCGTGAGTGCAATGGGCATGTCATGTCCAGTGCTGGTATTTAAATAGTATTTGAATGTCAGTTCAATGTGTGTTTATACATAATCATGTGTGCATTTGGACATTTACTTGGCTTATGATAGAGCAAGTATTTTATCTTTATCTGTATCTATAACTATATCTATATCTATCATTTATCTATCCATATCCATATATATATATATATGTGTGTGTGTGTGTATATATATATATATATATATAATGTTCATTGCTGTAGTCTATATTAGCTTTCTTTGGAATTAATGAATATGAATGAGTATTTTACATTTACTTGCAAAGTTTAATGTAATTTATGTTGTCAAATATCTTAGGACAGTTTTATGAAAACTTTAGCAGTCAAAAGTGCTTCAAAGAAATATTTTATTCTCATATATATATGTATATATGATGTAGTTAGATTTTAAAAATTTATAATAATTTAATTTATACACACACATGTATACACACACACATATATATACATATTATATAATTTTATATATTTTATATAATTTCCTCTTTTATAGTGACTTTTATAGATTTTGAAGTATTTTTACTATTTAGACTAAAGATATTTCAAATGAGGAAGTTAATCTGAGTCATATGGTACCCTGTGAGCCAATTTCAGAAGAAAAAGCTAAAGAATTACCTGAATGGAGTGCAAAAGTGGCTCACACCATTTTGTCAGGTATCATAGTAATGCTGAGTTTCCCCTACAGCTTTAAACTTCATAACCTAGGAAAAGCATTGTTTACAAGACAGAGCTAGAAAATCAATGCTTTGTATTTTCATTTTTAATTATTAATGTAGAAATAAACACCCAGAAGTAGAAAGAACTAGTTTTTAGAGTATCATCTATTGTCCTATAAGTACACATTTTTCCTGGCATAGTCTTATATGTTTTGCTCTTAGGAGAAGCGCCAATGAGAATCTTCAGGAATCCTTACACTACCAATTAGATATGAATATAAAATGATTTTCTTGTCTTTACAATTTCTGCCTTATCCTCTTCCCCTAGGTGCTGTGTTGTGAGGTTTGTGTCCTCTCAAAAATCTGAATTTTGAAGTGCCAACCCATCCCTAAAGTGCTAGTGTTAGAAGATGGGAACTTTGGAGATTGGGGCATGAAGGAGGAGCCTTCCTGAATAAGACCCATTATTTTTAAAGAGACCCCTGAGAGCTGTCTTGTGTCTGCTGCTGTGCCTGGGGAAAACAGAGGTGCTGTGCAGGAAGCTAGGAAGCAGACCCCATGAGTACCACATATGCTAGTACCCTGATCTTGGAGTGCCCAGGCTCAAGAGTGCAAAGAAGTAAATTTACATTGTTTCTAAGTCACAAATTTATAGCATTTTGTTATGTAGTACAAAGAGTTTAAGATGCCTACCCCCAAAACAATGGAAATGCTTATCTGTCTTTGAAATTCTATTAGTCAGCTGTTACTGCAGAAAACACTGGATGGCCTTATCTTGATAAAGTTAAAAAGTTTGTTTCATAGTGCTGGAGGCTCCAGTCCAAAATTGAGTGTTCTGTTCAGTTTTGACTTTTTACAACAATTGTGAGGAACATGGAAGCAGACTACTTACACCATGACCAGAAAGTGGAAAAAAAGATGACTTGGGTGCCATAATCCCCCTTGATGGGACTTCTCTCCTAATGGTCCTCAGCATCTGCCAGTAGGACCGACTGAAGATGCTCAGCCTTTTCCACAGGGATCTTTGGGGAATCTACATTCAGAGCACACCAGGAAGCAAACCGCCCTTTAAGCACATACACGTGCACTGTGAAAATGAGAGGCTGTGGGGGTCCATGAAAGATGTCTGGGCAGTAAGAGACTACTCACAGGTTTTGCTGGTAGCAGCTTTAGAAAACACCAGAATGCTTGTCCTCACCAACATCCAACATCCAACATTTAACCTCACAGTCCATAGAGGCTTGCTGATGTATTCCTTTTATCTTATCTTTAAAATGTGCCAGTAATATTTCAATAAATCAAGCTCATGACACAATGAAAAGGTCTTTATTATTTAAAAAACTATGAACTTAGAGCTCCACCCATGCATTAAAGTAATTTCTTAAAGAAATAGTTGATCAGGCACTGACATGATAAGATACAATGAAGTGCTTGCTTCATAAGCATGAGGACCTGAGTTCTATCCACAGTACCTACATAAAATGCCAAAAGTGCCAATGCATGCCTGTAATCACAGTGCTGGGAAGGTGAAGATAGGAGGTTCCCTTGTCAGCCAATCTAGCCTGGTAGATGAGATCTAAGCCAGTGAGAGACCCTGCCTCAAATGTTGTTGGAACCTAAGGAACAACAGCCCAAGGTTGTTCTCTGGCCTTCACATGCACACACATGTGCATGCACATCCACACAAATGTGTGCCTACATACAGACACACACCACCCATAGACATACATATTTTTTAAAGTATTTTAAGTACATTTATATACATATACATACATATATATACATACATATATATATATATATATTTGTGTATACATACATACATATATACACATACACACACATACATACATACATATATACAGATATACACACACATATATATACATACACATAAATGTATACATATATATGCATATACACACACACACACACACACACACACACACACATATATATATATATATATATATATATATATATATATATATATATACACACACACATATATACTTAAAATCCTTTTGTATACACATTCATACACGAACATACACATAAAAGTATTTTTAAAGTTGGTTGATTAGCTAAGAGCTGATGAAATTTTTTTCTGACTGCCAAAGATAATTGCTTGAGATGGGGGAAGAGATCAAGAGAAAATTTCAAATAAACTTGTACTAGGTGCCCCTTAGAGAGCTTTTCAAAGAAAAAAAATAAAGAACTTTTTTTATTCTTGTTTCCCCACATATCGTTTTGCTTTTCTTGGTGTTTTTGTGACTTTGTTTTCCCCCAAGACTGAGAATTTAACCCAGGACCTTGTGCTTTCTAGACAAGCATTAATCCACTGAGCTAACTTCCCAATTCAATTTTTTTTTCCTCTTGTTTTCTTGGCTTTTTCCTTACAGATGGACAAGCATTACTAGGTCAAAGTTCAGAAAATTAGCCTATCATTCACATGTAAATGAATTGATCCAAAAATTATTTCCCCAGATTTTTTGAGCTTATACTGTCATGAGTTGTTCATTTACTACTGCTGGGCAACCAACCCAAACTCAAAGGCTTAAAAACTAGACAAAACAAAACAAAAAAGCACAAGTATGTTTGTTTTGTTTAGGATTTCTGTGGAGAATGGTGACAGGAGGGATGGCTTATGTCTGCTTTGTAATGTCTAAGACCCTGTTAGGAACACTCAGAGGCTCACTAGTGACTTCACAGTTGGGGCTCATTATCCTGTGTCTCCCCTCTGACTTCTAGGTTGGGAGAGCTTAAATCTAGAAGTGCTAAATTGCATGCCATGCCTAAGTGTAGTCTCTCACAGTTAGCTTGGGAGGTATGCCTGCCCCAGCTTCTTCCTGTCTTGCTGTGCCTCCGTTAATGCCATGAGGTGAGCAGCTTCCCTCTAACATGCCCTTCCACCACGATATTTGCCCTACCTTACACCAAAGCCATGGTGACAGCTAACCACAGACTAATACTTATTCTGAAATTGAACCAAAATAAGCTCTCTTCCTTCAAGTTGTTTTTCTCGGGGTTTTTCTTAAGCAGCAAAAACACTAACAAAGAATGATACAGTACAAGGTGACTTTCTGTCCACACACTGCAATATTTCACCTTGAGTTGATACAGCAAGGAAGAGCCAGCCAGTCTCTACAAAATCACATATTTTAGGCAATCATTGTGTGCCATTTGATTACAGCAAGAAACTTTCCACTTGGGCTAATCTATTTTTCAAAAGCACCCATAACAAAGCCCTTGTATTCTTGATTTAGTTCTCTCTAGGACCCCTTACCTAGTGCAGTCTTGAGGCTGTCACTCCCACAGAGGTCATCATTCTACTATGGAGCATAGAGAATAAACAGAGCATCCCCAAACAACAATGCTATATTCAAACAACTGTAGATCTGGTGACATAACTGAAGGCTAAAACAAGTCACTTACAGGTTTTTCAGAGCTAAGTAAAACATAAGGAAAGATCTCTGTCATATGAGTGGGAATTCTGTAGTCCTCATGTTGCAATAGGCGGTATACCAATTTCCTACTCTGTTATCCAGATAAAGAATATCAGAAACCAAATATGGAGCAATCAGTATTCTAAAACTAACTTTATCATTATAAAACTGTTGTGCCAAGACCCCTGACCAGGAGCCAAGACCCCCAGTCACCCAGGAGTCACCCAGAGGATCGCCACAGAAGCTGAGATACTCGAATGTAAAAGCAGCAGGTTTCTTTTAATGTCAAGCTTAAGCAGGGTCTCTATCCACACAGACCGACGCAGCAGGAGTGGGAGAGAGCCCCGACCTTCTAAAAGTAGGGCTTTATAAAGGAAAAAGAGCGGGAAGGGGGCAAAGGGCTTACATCACATTGCATCTTTTTAAATGATTGCTTCCAAGAAGGGGCGCGCGGGAACATTTCTAGTTGCTTATCTCTGGTCTGCAGACTGCTTGCAGAACCTATCTATTGCAAGAGGCCAGAGGCCCCCACAGTTAAGTATTTCTGGAATGTCCTGTTGAGCAAGCGAGCATGAGTTACAGAAGCAAAGGTCAGCATGTTAGTCAGCTAGTTCCTTATCTGAGCCAAGCCTGGGCTCCTCTTTTGGTTCACAAGGATTTGTCAAACAATGGCAGTGCCCTTTAATTATTTACGTGTTATTTCTTTTGGGTCTCTCAAAAACTATTTAAATTTATCATTAAAGTCAGGTCTGTGTCGTCTTTGATTCAGTTGTGCCCAGGGTAGAAAGCTGTGGTTTGGGTTTTTTGTTTTTAATAACAAATACAGAGAGTAGATTTCTTTAATTCATTGAAAGTAATCAGTGTTCCAGAAACTGTAGTAGTTTGGTTTAACGTAGATATCTAAGTTACTGACCTACCATGTATTTATTCAGCACACATTAATTTTTTCTGCTTGTCTCCATATGGCAGCACTGCCAAGTATACAACATGGATCTATGAACAAAGCCAGCCTATATTTGGTAATATATTTAAAACACATAGGTACCAGTAAATGCTGTTATCCAAACAGTGTCTGAAGTTTTATTATATTTGCCAGTACTACACTCTTATTCCATGACATGGTAGTAATTATTCACTGCTCATATTTCTCTATTCTGTGGCTTTTTATGTCTCATTTCCATACATTTTTCTCAGTCATCAAAGGAATCCTTCTTTTCTGTTTCATATAATCCTAGCTGTACTCTCAGTGTTTGTTTCCTCAACTTTATTTCCTTTCTAACCTTCTTAGCCTATAAGCTAGGGACTCAGAAAGTTTAGTGATGGGGTGTCTTCATGCATTTTGTAGGTTTCTGTACTTAATGGGAATCTGCTTGCCTGTGTTTGGCTCCTGGTTTTCCTACTGGTGTTTTCTGTGTAGGACTGTGAGTAAAAGTAGAGACGAAGATAGGTTATTGACAGAAACAAGAGGATAAACCACATTTTCCACATATATGCTGTTTTTCATTATTAACATGTTCACATAAATTGGCATGCTTTTCATTTGGTCACTTCATAACTATGGACTGGAGAAATCACATAACAATGCCACAGGTCTTGGGAGAACATTCTTAAATGTTTTATATGAACACTTTATAAAACTTATTGTTTCAAGCTTATCCAAAGAGAAAAACATTTTAAGTCCTGGGCTCTAGAGAGGAAGGCAATGCCCTTATTCCCATCTTTGGAGAAACTGTGTTTCTCTATCCTCTTGTTGCTCTCTTTCTTCAACTTCTTTGTCTTCATTTCTACTGGTTTTGGACCTCTTGTCTCTATGGGAGAAGGCCCTGCCATCTGGTCTCTCTGACAACGACTTCTGGCATTTGAGCAGCACACAGCAGGAGAAAACAAAGGCAACACACCTTGGCTGGTGACATGGCTGAGCCATCCAGACCTATCTCTTCCTCTCAGTGTTGTCATATTTTCCTTCCTCAGGCTGAGTAAACTAAAGGGTGCAGTGTTCTAGGGATTTGGGTTTAGGATTCTCTACATACATTCTTCAGTCTAAAGCAAAAAGTTCACTCATGATCTTTGAAATACACATATTCAGGTTTCAAGTTTGTATTGTTTGTGTGTTTTTCAGAATGCCTTAGAAAAATGGTGCCTAGACTAAGACAAAGGACAAAAATGTCTGGACAACCTGTCAAATATTGACTTTAAATGGCGCCAGAACTCATACTTTGTCTGTAACACCCATGGTCAGTAACATACACAGAGTCCACAGGCAGTAGTGACCACACAAACCAGCACAGATTTGTCACAGAGATGTAGGATCTAAGTATTGGATGCCAAACACAGATTCCCATAAGTACAGAAGATTAGTTGGCTTGAAAGCCTATGGTATGGCATATTGGGGATCTTTTTGAGCTTTTATTCAAAGATATAATTGGCTGTAACTGAAATTTTTGATTAAAATGGTGCTTTCTGGATGGGCTGGGGTTCAGAAAAATGAGTTGAATTCACTTGCAAAGCTATCCAGAAAGGGGCTTCTAAATTCCAAGAATGGATTCAATCAGAAGAAAGACCAGTACAAGTCAGTCCAGCTATCACCAGGGGACTTTATTTTATATTGCAAAGTAGGCTACAGGATGAACAGTGAAAGTTGGTCAGTTCTTGGCTAAGGAACCTGTTTCTTTTCAGATAGAGTTTACTAGGACTGGGGACTAGGTTAGTGGGCAAGCATGAGGAGCTGAGTTCAGATCCCCTACACCATATACAAATGTTGCATGTGGCAGAATGCACCTGTAATTCCAGTGCTAAGGAGGCAGAAACAGGCAGATACCTAGGGTTTACTGGCTAGCTAGTCTAGCTGAATCAGTGAGCTCTAGGTTCAAGAAGAAACCCTGTCTCAAAATATGCCATACCATAAAGTGGTGAGTGAATGAGGAAAACACATGACATTGACCTATGTCCTACATACACACACGTGCACATACACCTGCACACACACGTGTGTGCTCATATGAACATGCACATACCATGTACAAACATAAAAAAGGAATTTAATAATCTGTGGTTAATATTCATTTAAATGGTTTATTATCACAAACAAAGAAGCAGGATAAAGCAGTTTTACCTTGCTTTCCCCAGAGGGGACCTCTGAGCCAGTGTCATCAGCTTATCTGGGAGTCTTAGAAATATAGAATTTCAGGTTCCTGGCATATCTGATCAATTTATAAGAACCCTCCACAGTTCCTTGTTGTACACTCAAGTTTGAGAACGTGGTTACAGGGTTGTATGATGTGTTGGAAAGGTTGAGAGTTGAGTCCATTTAAAAGTGAGGTACATTCTTCAGAGGACCCCAGCTCTTTTATAGTTGTTACAGGGTTGAGAAAGAAGCCTGCGTTAAAGCTGACTCAGTGGTTCTGGTGCCAGCCTTCCCAAGATGCATCTCTTTTTGTCATTTTATATTCCCAACATTAAAATTTGATGTTTAGTGGGTAAGGTGCTTGCTTGCAAATCCAAAAGATCCAGGTATATTTCCTCAGGACCCACATAAGCCATGTGTACAAGATGGCACATGCATCTGGTGTTTGTTTGCAGTAGCTGAAGGTGCTGGTGCACCCATTCATTCTCTCTCTCTAACAAAATTTAAAAAATGATTTTAATATGCAGACATAGGTCCTTAATGGAGATCTTTCAGTTATCTCTAAGATACAAGTTTCAAATATAAAGCAAATTAGAGTAAATTAAGGTAAAAATTTCTGCTGTGGATACAGTATAAGGCTGGAGGATCTGCTAATACCAAATCACTAGACAAGTTGAAAAATGGTATCAGTTGAGGAAAGCAGGCTTCTTGCAGTGGTAAAAATGTCACTTTATCAAAATGAAACCAAAACATCAGGTCTTACATGTTTATAATTGGCTTCCTAAATGCCTACACCATCAAAATATAAAATTAAGGGACAAACAAATAATTGTTGGAGATTAAAATACCTCTCAAGTTTACATAACCTGTCACCAGCAAATTGGAAGGCAGAAGAAGTGGAATACTTCTTTTCCAGGGCATGTGGGAAATTCAGTGACATGTGAAAAATAAAGTAAACTTCAAGTGGGGATGGGGAGGTTGGAGAGAGAATGAACAAGATCCCACAAATGTTTTAAAGTAGATGTTAACACTCTTATACCTAGTATATTCAGTAACTTGGATGATAAGATGACAACTTTTAAAAACATATTTTCTTTATCTATTTTATTTGAGGGAGAGAATGTGCACACCAGAGCCTGTAACCACTACAAATGAACTCCAGAACAATGTGCCACCTTGTACATCTGGGTTATGTGGGTTCTGGGGTTTCAAACCTGTGTCCTTCGGCTTGGTAGGCAAGCACCTTAACTGCAGAGTCATCTATCCAGCCTCATCCCCTCAAAGGACTTTTTTTGTTGTTAATTTGGGTTTTTTTTTCAAGTTAAGGTCTTACTCTAGCACAGGCTGACCTGGAATTCACTGCCTCTCTGTGTACATGCTACCCCCATCACATATTGTTTCTCCATAGCAAAGAGTGAAGTAAGGACATTTTTATACCCTTCCCTCCTCAACCCCCTGGCAAAAAAAAAAAAAAAAAAAATGACACAAGCAGATCTGCAGGATAGGAAAGCTAAGGGAATTATTTGGTTTGAAAGGAACTAATACGAACTTGAAATTCAAATATTCTGGAAACATAACTAGAAATGATATATATGAAAGTAAATTTAAACACAACATTTTCCTTTTTACTGATTTGACATGCTTAAGACTGCTATAACCATAAATTATACTATTATAGTGTAGGGTTTACACTATCTATGGAAATAGTACAATGACAACTATATCATCTAAACTAAGTGAAATAAAATTTCCTCCATGGCTATATAGTCAAGTATTTTGTGTTATGACTTAAAACACTCAAAATAGACTGTGGAGCCCTGATGAGATATGCAGGAAACTTATCCAGGAAGACAAAAACAGATGTAGGCTGCATGTTTAGGAATATTTGAACAAGAATATGGAGATGGCTCAGTACTTCAAAGGGCTTCCTTTAAAATATTTCCAGCCAGAGTTTTTCAATTCCTGAGCACCTACATAAATCCAGGCACAAAAGTGGTACATTTCTTTGGAGTATATTTGCAGTGGAGGAGGGCCTGGAACACATGCACACAAGTAAATAAATAAAAAATATAAAAATATATTTGAACATAAGGCAAAAAGGGAAGAAAAAGAACAAAAATGTAAAAGGAGCACAGTGAAAACAAATAATAAGATGGAAGACTTCTCTTCAGTTGTATACAATTTACAGGTAGCAATATCATGGTAGATAAAAATCAGTGAAACACAAGATCTTTCAGTTATCTCTAAGATAGTAGTTTCAAATATAAAGGGAATTTAGAGTAAATTAAGATAAAGGTTTCTGCCATGGATTCAGTAAAAGCTGGAGGATCTGCTAATACCAAATCACTAGACTCATTGAAAAATAGTATCAGTTTAGGAATGGAGGCCTCTTATAGTGGTAAAAATGTCAGTTTATCAAAATGAAGCTAAAACATCAGGAGTTATATGTTTATAATTGACTTCCTAAATGCCTATGTCATCAAAATATAGAATTAAGGGACAAACATATAATGTTGGATATTAAAATACCTCTCAAGTTTACACAGCCTGTCACCAGCAAATTGGAAGGTAGAAGTGGAATACTTCTTTTCCAGGGCATGTGGGAAATTCAGTGACATTTGAAAATTAAAGTAAACCTCAAGTGGGGATGGGGAGGTTGGGGAGAGAATGAACAAGATCCCACAAATATTTTAAAGTATATTTTAACACTCTTATACCTAGTATATTCAGTCCTTAGATGATAAGATGACAACTTTAAAAAAAATATTTTCTTTACGTATTATATTTCAGGAGAGAATTTGCACACCAGAGCACATAGCCACTACAAATGAACTCCAGACCCATGTGCCACCTTGTATATCTGGGTTATGTGGGTCCTGGGGAATCAAGCCTGTATCCTTAGACTTCGTAAGTGAGCATCTTAACTGCTAAGCCATCTCTCCAGCCTCCCCCCATTGAAGGACGATTTTTTTTGCGGGGGGAGGGGTTGAGTTAAGGTCTCACTCTAGCATAGGCTGACCTGTGATTCAGAGTCTCAGGATGACCTTGAACTTGTGACAATCCTCCTACCTCTGTGGCCTAAGTGCTTGGATTAAAGCCATGTGCTACCATGCCTGGCTTATGACAATTTTTTGATAAAAAATTACAAAATTTAAATGAAATAGAAAATAGAACAGCTTTATATATTAAAGAAGTTGGAGTTGCTCTTAAATGTCTTTCCAAAGACAAAGCTGTCTGCTTAGGTGGACTTACTAGTATGTTCCTTCTAGGTTTTGAAGAAGTGATTCCAATATGAAACAAGTTCATGAAGCCAATGGAAGAGGGCACACTCCTGAGCTTCCTTCATGAGGCCAGCATGAAAGACGTTATAGACAAAAGGTGCAGCAGGGTGAAAGTACAGACTGGCATTTGAGCAAATTTAATTACATAATATAACATCATAGCCAGATTTATCTAAGAAAAGCCAAGCTGGGCTGGAGAGATGGCTTAGCATTTAAGCGCTTGCCTGTGAAGCCTAAGGACCCCGGTTCGAGGCTCGGTTCGCCAGGTCCCACGTTAGCCAGATGCACAAGGGGGCACACGCGTCTGGAGTTCGTTTGCAGAGGCTGGAAGCCCTGGCGCGCCCATTTTCTCTCTCCCTCTATCTGTCTTTCTCTCTATGTCTGTCGCTCTCAAATAAATAAAAAAAAAAAATTTTTTTAAAAAAAGAAAAGCCAAGCTGATTTACCATTAAAAAAAAAAAAAAAAAAAAACTGGGCTGAGGACATGGCTCTGTAGTTAAAGGTACTTGCTCACAAATCCTGCCAACCTAGGTTCAGTTCACCAGCCCCTATGTAAAACCAGATGGATAAAGTAGTACATGCATCTGGAGTCTGTTTGTGTAGTAAGAAGTCCTGGTATGCCCATTCATATTCTCTCTCTATAAGTCTCTCCCCCTCTCTCTTTCTATCTGTCTCTGACACACACATCCATGTATAAAGAAAATTTTATGAAATTATCCACTGTATCTCATCATATTTTCAAAATAACAAATGCCAAAAAACCATATTATTAGCAGAATCATAAAACTATTTGGAATGGGGTTGTAGCTCAGTGGTCAGGTATTTGCAAACATGCGTTTAGACCCAAGCACATGTGTGAGAAAGAGAGAGCAATAAGTAATTAAGTAGAGAGATTACATATAGAAAGATAGATAGTGGTCTCAGGCCCATGCTTGTTTCCCAGATCAGCCTGGGATATTATACTACTCTGCCTCAAAAACTAGAAACAGGACTGGAGAGATGGCTTAGCAGTTAATGTGCTTACTATCAAAGCTTAAGGGCCCAGGATCAATAGCCCATACCCATGTAAGCCAGATGCACAAGGTTGTGTGTGCATCTGTAGGTGGATTGCATTCACTGGATGCTCAGGAGTGCCTATTCTACCTCTCTCTGTATATGCTTCCTCTCTGTCTTTCAAATAAATAAATAAATATAAAAATATTTAAGCATTATATCTTCTGTAAGTTCCACCTAAAAAATAACTTGAGCTTTACTTGATTGTGCATGAAGAGCATAATATGCTAAAGTGGTGACTTAATTTGAAGTAGTTTATTTTAAATGGATTGCTGTACTGACTGTTGATGGCACATAAGTGATAAAGTTTACATGCAAATGTTAATCTGGTCTTGTAAGTGGAGGGATGCAGGTGTCCACTGTGTGATTCCTTGCATTTCCTGCATGCTCATTTTCTTAATATATGTTAGGAAATGTTGAAAAGCACTTTTCATTATAAAAGTAGCATGTTTTGCAAAAGCATAGAAAGTAAAATGGAGAAATGTTGACTTCAAAAAAAAAAAAAAAAAAAAAAGACTTTGAGACTTCCAGTTAAGATGGCTGTGTAGGTACCATGCCAAAGCAGCCTGGAGGGAAAACGCCCAAAACAAAAACAAACAAACAAACAAAAACCAGCAAAATACACACTTTTACTAAAAGTGAGGTGTATAGGAACTTGAAATGGCAGCAGAGAAGCAGGAGAGATCCAAAGCATCCAGAGCCCACATAGGCCTGCAGAAGCGGTTCCAGCAGGTCTGCAGTCCATGGCAACAGCAGTGCACCGGAAAGCCGCCAGACTCGGCTTGAGCCACAGGAAAAGACAGGCAAGGGGATTTTCTACTCACACCGGAGCTCTCTTCAAACACAAGAAACATGAAGGGAGAGTGGCAGTGAACAACGGAGGAACAGATCACAAGGTAGAAGAACAGGTGGAACAGCAAAAGAACTAGAGCAGCATTGGCAGCTTCCCATCTCCCACTGCCAGTGCCCAGCTCCAGTGACAGAGCACCAGTCCAAGGTCCCTGCCACGCCTGCTTGAACCAACAGCGGGACCCAAGCAGGAGCAGAGGTAACTGGGATTACACCAGGGAAGGTTCTCACCTGGTCACAAGCTGAATTGGAACCCTCAACAGATCAGAAACCTTAACCGCCTTGTTGTCAGGATTAAGGGTATAGGTGGGGAACCACACACTCTAAGAGACAGTTAGAGGATTTGGTTGTCATAATACCTACACTTGGATAAATACTCTTAAGCTGTTTTTAATTGAAAGTGAACACTGTTTAGTTAAATTTTAGAAACTATCTGTATTTGGTTCCACTCAGCCTACTTGAATACTATCATAGCAGGCAAACCCTCCACCTGGGGTCACTTTTGTAGATACTCTTGAGAATCACACCTAACACCTTAGGCTCCTACCCTGAAGTTATATAACATCAAATTGACTGATACATCTAATAATACACAGCTAACAAGAAAATCCAATCATTAAATAATCCAGGATGCAAAAATATATACATTATAACATAACAAACACCAAAAATCAAGACAATATAAATCCATCAAAAAGTATTAATGCATAAGAAATGACCTCCAGTGAAAACGAGTTAGAGGAAATACCTGAGAAAGATTTCAAAAGAATAATTTTAAATATGTTGAAAGAAGTCAAAGAAGGAATGAAAGAGGAAATCAAAGACAACAAGGACACCAATTTAATGAAATAAAGAGGTCAATACTTGACATAAAAAAGGAAATAGAAACAATAAAGAAAAACCAGTCAGAATTAGTAGCAATGAAGAACACAGTTAATGAAATAAAAAACTGTAGAATTTCTCACCAGTAGAATGGATGAATGAGAGGTCAGAAGACCAGGTGACAGATCTAATACAGTCCAATAAAAAGGAAACAAACTAGTAGAAAAGTATGAGTCGGGACTTCCAGTTAAGATGGCTGCATAGGTACCACACCAAAGCAGCCTAGCAGGGGAAAAAGCCCCTACCCCCCAAAAAAATAATCTCAGCAAAATACACACTTTTACTAAAAAGTTAGGTGTATAGGATATTGAAATGGCAGTGGAGAAGTAGCAGAGATCCAGAGCATCCAGGGCAGAATAAGCAGCTCTGGTAGGTCCGCCTACCAAGGCGGTGGCTGCAGCGTACCAGAAAGCCGCCAGGCTGGGCTTCAACCACAGGAAAAGCCAGGCGAGAGGATTTTCCACTCACACCGGAGCTCTCTGCAAACTCAAGAAATGTGAAGGGAGAGCAGCAGCGAACAACAGAGGAGCAGATCACAAGGTAGAAGAACACATGGAACAGCAAGAAAACTAGAGCAGCATCGGCAGCCTCCCATCCCCCACCGCCAGTGCCCAGCTCCAGCGAACAGAGCAGTGCTGCAGGGACCCAGCCATGACTACTTGAACCAACAACAGGACCCAAGCAGGAGCAGAGGTAATTGGGATTACACTAGGGAAGGGTCTCACCTGGTCACAAGCTGACTTGGAACCCTCAACAGATCAGAAATCTTAACCTCCTTGTTGTCAGGATTAAGGGTGTGGGTGTGACACCACACAGCCTAAGGGACAGTTAGAGAATCTGATTGTCATAATACCTACTCATGGATAAATACTCTGAGCTGTTTTTCCGTGAAAGTGTACATTTTATAGTTAAATTTTAGAATCTGCCTGTATTTTGTTCGACTCAGCCTACTTGAATACTCTCATAGTAGGCAAACTCAATACTAGAGTCACTTATGTAGATAGTCTGAGAGGCCTGAGAGCCACAACTAATGCCTTAAGCTCCTATCCTGAAGTTATATAACATCAGATAGTCTGATACATTTAATAATACCCAGCTAACTAGAAAATCCAATCATTAAATAATCCAGGATGCACAAATATATACATTATGGCACAAGAAAAGTATGACTGGGAATTTCAAGATATTTGGGACAGGATGAAAAGATCAAATATAAGAATTCATGGCATAGTAGAAGGAGAGGAATTTCAATCTGAAGGCATAGTAGGTGTCTTCAAAATCATAGAAGAAAACGTCCCCCAAATTGGGAATGAGTTGCCAATGCAGATACAGTAATCTTTTAGAACACCAACTAGATAAAACCTGGAAATCATATTATAATTAAACTACCAAACATACAAATCAATGAAAAGATATTGAAAGCAGGCAGACAGAAAAGTCAAGTTACCTACAAAGTCAAGCCTATCACGATTACAGCAGAGTACTCAACACAAACTTTAAAAGCTAGAAAGGCATGGAGTGATGTATTCCTACTCCTGAAAGATAACAACTGTCAACCAAGGTTACTTTATCCTTCAAACTATCCATACAAATAGACAGAGAAATAAGGACATTCCATGACAAAAGCAGGCTAAAGGAGTATTTGAAGACAAAACCAGCTCTACAGAAAATACTTGAAAGAATCCTCCATGCTGAAGAAAAATAAAAGCACACATATAAGGAACATGGAAAAACAAAAAACAAAAAACCAATACTCAAATACTAATTAACACAAGAGAGCAAAGGTAAAACCAGAAGAACTATAAAAAAAAATGGCAAAAATGAATACACACCTTTCAATATTACCTCAATATCAATGGCCTCAATGCTCCAACAAAAAGGCATAGGTTCACAGACTGGGTTAAAAAGCAGGATCCTTCAATTTGTTGCCTCCAAGAAACCCCCCTTTCTACAAAGGATGGACACTACCTTATGGTGAAAGGTTGGAAAATGGTGTTTTAAGCAAATGGACCTAGAAAACAAGCAGTGGTTGCTATCCTAATACCTGACAAGGTAGACTTCGGTCCAACATTAGTTAAGAAAGATAAGGAAGGTCACTTTATATTGATTAAAGGCACCCTCCAACAGGAGGACATTGCAATCCAAAACATATATGCACCTAACATGGGGGCCCCCAGATTCATGAAACAGACACTATTAGAACTAAGGTCACAGATAACACCAAACACAGTGGTGGTGGTGACTTCAACACCCCACTCATCAACTGACAGGTCAACCCAGGAAAAGATAAACATGAGGAATCTGGGATAAATGAGGTCATAGAAGGAATGGACCTAGCAGATATATGTAGGACATTTCGTCCAAATGCTGCAGAACATACTTTCTTTTCAGCAGCACATGGAACATTCTCTAAAATAGACCATATATTAGGACACAAAGCAAACTTTAACAAATACACAAAAATTGAATTCCTTGGATCCTGTGTTACCACAATGGAATCAAACTACAAATCAATAGCAAGAAAGGCTATAGAGCATACACAAAATCATGGAAATTTTAAAAACACACTGCTAAATGATTAATGGGTCAATAAAGAAATCAAGAAGGAAATCCAAAACTTTATAGAGTCAAACAATAATGAGAACACAACATACCAAAATCTCTGGGACACAATGAAGGCAGTCCTAAGAGGTAAATTTATAGCCTTAAGTGCCTATATTAAGATTTAGAAGGCTGTAGAGATGGCTTAGTGGTTAAGTGCTTCCCTGTCAAGCCTAAGGACCCTGGTTCGAGGCTTGATTCCCCAGGATCCACATTAGCCAGATGCACATGGGGCCCATGAGTCTGGAGTTCCTTTGCAGTGGCTAGAGGCCCTGGCATGCTCATTCTCTATCTATCTATCTGCCTCTTTTTCTCTCTGTCGCTCTCAAATGAATAAATAAAAAACAAAGAGTTATGTAAAAAAGAAAGAAATTAGACAGCTCGCAAGTAAATGACCTAATGCCTCACCTTAAATCCTTAGAAAAAGAAGAATAACTCAAACCAAAAATCAGTAGATGGGAAGAAATAATAAAGATTAGGGCAGAAATAAACAAAATAGAAACCAAAAAAAAAAAAAGAAAAAAAAAAGAAAGAAAAGAAAAAGAAACAATCCAGAAAATCAAGTTTGTTCTTTGAAAGGATAAACAAGATTGATAAACCAATTCTGACCAACAGAAAGAGGGGAGAGACAGAAATTAATAAAATTAGAGATGAAAAACGTAACATTACAATAGATGCCCAAGAAATTCAGAAAATCATAGGGACATACTATAAAAGCATATACTCCACAAAGTATGAAAATCTTAAAGAAATGGATGATTTCCTTGATTTATATGACCTACCTAAATTAAATCAAGATAAGACTAATCACTTAAATAGACCTATAACAAGCATGGAGATCCAAGCAGTTATCAAAAATCTCCCAAGTAAAAAAAGTACAGGCTGAGATGGATTCACTACTGAATTTTACCAGACCTTCAGGGAAGCACTAACACCATTGTTTCTTAAGATGTGCCATAAAATAGAAAAAGAAGGAATTCAACCAATACCTTCTATGAAGTCAGCATCACTATGACACTAAAACCAGGCAATGATAGAACAAAAAAAGAAAATTACAGAACATGAACAGAGATGCAAAAATTCTCAACAAAATAGTGGCAAACAGAATACAAGAATATATCAGATAGATCATTCACCCTCACTAAGTAGGCTTTATCCCAGAGATGAAGGGATGATTCAACATATGCAAATCAATAAATGTAATACATTACATAAATGGACTGAAGGACAAAAATCACATGATCATCTCATTAGAAGCAGAGAAAACATTTGGTAAAATCCAACATCGCTTCATGATAAAAGTCCTTCAGAGACTGGGAATAGAAGGAACATATCTCAATAAAATAAAGGCTATTTATAATAAGCCTATAGCCAACATATTACTAAATGGGGAAAAACTGGAAGCTTTTCCACTAAAATTAGGAATAAGACAAGGGTGTCCACCGTCCTCACTTTCATTTAATATAGTAAGGGAAGTCTTAGCCATAGCAATAAGGCCAGAGACGCACATAAAAGAGATACAAATTGGAAACAAAGGGATAAAGTTATGATTATTTGCAGATGACATGATTCTATATATAAAAGACCCTAAAAACTCTACCAGTAAACTGTTAGAGCTGATAAAATCCTATAGCCATGTAACAGGATACAAAGTAAATACACAGAAATCAGTAAAATACCTATATGTTAACAACAAACACACAGAGGATGAAATCAGAGAAATCAATGCCATTCACAATTGCAAAAGAAAATAAAGTACCTTGGAATAAGCCTAAACAATGAAGTAAAGGATCACTACAATGAAAACTATAAAACACTCAAGTGAGAAATTGCAGTAGACACTAGGAAATGGAAAAACATCCTTTGTTCCTGGATTGGAAGAATCAATATTGTGAAAATGGCAATCGTACCAAAAGCAATCTTCACATTTAATGCAATCCCTATCAAAATTCCAAAAGCATTCTTCATGGAAATAGAAAAAACAATCCAAAAATTCATTTGGAATCACAAAAAATATCTACTATCTAAAATAATACCGAGCAACAAAAATAAGGTGGGTGGTATCACCATACCTGATTTTAACCTAAACTACAGAATCATAGTAACAAAAACAGTATGGTACTGGCACAAAAGCAGATATGTAGATTAATGGAACAGAATAGAGGACCCAGATGTAAGCCCAAGTAGCTATAGCCACCTGATATTCGATAAAGATACCCAAAATACTCATTGGAGAAAAGACATCCTCTTTAGCAAATGGTGCTGGGAAAACTGGATATGTATCTGTAGAAGGATGAAAATAGATTCTTCTCTCCCTCCATGCACAAGAACTAAGTCCAAATGAACTAAAGACCTTAACATCAGACTTGAAACTCTGAAGTTACTGGAGGAAAAGGTAGAGGAAACTTCAATATATTGGTCTTGGCAAAGACTTTCTGAATATAACCCCAGTACTCAGGCAATAAAACCACAGGTTAACCACTGTGACCTCATGAAATTACAAAGATTTTATACGGCAAAGGACACTGAATAAAGCAAAGAGGCAACCTACAGAATGGGAAAAAATCTTTGCCAGCTATATATCTGATAGAGGATTAATATCTAAAATATATAAAGAACTCAGAAAGTTAAATAATAAGAAATCAAACAAACCATTTAAAAATGGTGTATGGAGCTTAATAGAGAGTTCGCTAAAGAGAAAATACGGATGGTGTATAAGCATCTAAAAAAATGTTCTACATCCCTAGTCATCAGGGAAATGCAGATTAAAACCACATTGAGATTCCATCTCACTCTGTCAGATTGGCTACCATCATGAAAATAAATGATCATAAATGTTGGCGGGGATGTGGAAAAAGAGGAACCCTTCTACACTGTTGGAGGGAATGCAATCTGGTCCATCCATTGTGGAAATCAGTGTGGAGGTTCCTAAAACAGCTAAACATTGATCTACCATATGACCCAGCTATAGCACTCCTAGGCATATATCCGAAGGACACATCTCATTTCCTTTTAGAAGTACGTGCTCAACCATGTTTATTGTTTGCTCAATTTATAATAGCTGGGAAATGGAACCAGCCTAGATATCCCTCAACTGATGAGTGAATAATGAAAATGTGGCACATTTATACAATGGAGTTCTACTGAGCGGTAAAGAAAAATGAAGTTATGAAATTTGCAGAAAAATGGATGGATCTTGAAAGGATTATACTAAGTGAGGTAACCCAGGCCCAGAAAGCCAAGCTCCACATGTTCTCCTTCATATGTGGATCCTAGCTACAGATGATTGGGCTTCTGTGTGAGAAGTAAAATACTCACTAGCAGAGGCCATTAAGTTAAAAAGAAGATATAAAGGGAAGAGAAAGGAAGGGAAGAGGGTACTTAATAGGTTTGTTTTGTATGTATGTTAACAGAAGAATAGATAAATGGGGTGAAAAGGCCCAAAATGAGGTCAGGAGAAGAGATAGAGTAAAGGAAAGGTGGCAGGAGGGCTAATCAAAATCTAAGAGGATACAAATACAACATTTGGAAACCTCCAGTTTCAGAAAATGTAACGCTCAGGAGCCATAGATCATCGTTAGAAAATTTTCAGTGCCAGGGATGGAACACCATCCAATGAGTTGTTGGCCAGGGAGGTCCCTGATGCCCCTCAAACATTACAGGCCATTGCCGAGGCCCTTGGTTTCCCACCAGGAATAGATGGTAAGACCCTATTGCTGAAAACACCACATATTGGGCTGCAAGGCCACTGAGAAATTCTGCTGGAACTGAGCTGATAACTTCCTCCATGTAGACCAGCTTACAGAGAAAGCTGGAAAAGCCATTCTACATGTAGCTCAATGGGAGAAAGAGGTACCACCAATGAAGGTACTCAACAGTGGACCCTGCAAGCCTTATAATTGGCCAGCCAGGCCAAATGAGCCAATGGGTGCAATAGTGGCATATCTGTTGTGGTTGGACTGGAGGCCTGCTCCATGGGAGGGAATACATCCCTGATACTGAAAACTTAAAATAGTCATGAGCACTAGGGGTGTAACATCTGCTGATGTCTGGAAATTTGTATATACTATGCTTATCAAACTGCCCAGTAATCACTTCTCTTAATATTTATACCCTTATATTAATACTACTCCCTCCAGACATAAAATGGCCTGGATATTGATGACATCATAGTGCCAGACACTACCTACACAAAACCATCATAAGAGGAGGAAAAGATCATGATGTCAAAATAAGAGAAAGACTGATTGAGATGGGGAGGTGATAGGATGGAAAATGAATTTAAAAGGGAAAAGTCAGGGGGTATTACCATGGCATATTTATTATAATCATGGGAAATGTTAATAAAATTTGAGAAAAAAAAACAAAAAATGACTTCAAGAATCAGGATTCTATCTCCTCCTGTGCAGTGTCTCAGTGAATGGACAGGAAGGGACAGTGACATGATAATGGATACTATATGCTGAGAATCAGCTGGATGCCAGGAACGTTATGCACAGTAGCCTTAAACCTCAGAACCTGAATGAGTAAATGTATATGGATAGACACCTTTACAAAAGTGGCAAATAAGTTACACAAATGTATGTATGTATGTATGTATGTATGTATGTATGTATGTATGTATATAGAGAGAACACAGCTATGATGACTCCATTGTGACTCAATCTCATGCTCTTTCTAAGGCACCTAGCTCTTATGCATACTTGTCTACATGCTAAGGTACTAGGCCCATAGATGGACAGTGGTCAACTGACATTTGGACAAGCATCAGTTATCTGACATAGAGGGAAAAACTTGCTCCACACAAAGATAAGACCTTAGGAAGTGAGAAAAAAAGAGTAGTTAGGGACGCATTGGGACAGTTGGAGCTTTGGTCTATGGAAAAACAATTGCCAGTGGCTGTGTCTTGCTTTTGTTTAAACTGCGAGAAAAATATTCAAGTGCAGACAGTGAGAAATAATATTCAGCTGGAAGGTTGCCATGAATAGCTTTACCAATCGTATCTGATTAGTACTCTTGAGCACTCCTTAGCATTTGTAGGAAATACCCAAATGTCTCAAAGTCAATTCTAGTGGCTGAAGTTTAACATTTTTACCCAATTTCTATAAGGTAGTTTAACCTGACAAAATGTCAGCAAGACATCTTCTTTTATTAAGCTACTTTAGGTCTCAACAAGCTTTACTTCCCACATGTTACTGAGCCTTCTCCAGAGCCTTTTCCAGAGAGATCTCTCAGTGAAGGAGAGTCTCTCATCCTCCTGGCCCCCTTAACCAGCCCCCCTTGAGTCTGTCAAGTAGCCTTTTCCTGGATCTTAATTCTCCCTAAAATAGAACTTATGAGCCACAATTTGTTCTTCTCAGAGTCCATGTTTTTAGTTGCATGCTAATTCAAGTAAGACTCCAAAATTTGGGGTCTAAAAGACTGGAATTTCCTGCTTCTTCAAAGAATGCAATCCCTCCCTGGGCCTCAAATCCTGCAGCAATGAGGCGGTTAGGGTGACTGAGCCCCAAAGGTAAAGGCAGGAAGGACTGTGTGACCATGTAGGGCCATTCCTTTAACTTGTTGCTCAGTGAACTTCAATCCAGCCAATGAAACCAGAAAGATGAATGATTGCCTTCATCCTTTCCCTTCCTCATACCACACATTGAATGTCTGCCAAGCCTTGACAATTCTGCCACCACCAGTGAGACCTATGAGTCATCCCTTATTCTAGACAACTCTCCTATGTATTTTTCATTATGAAAATAATGGCTGTGTTTCCTAGCCTGCTGCCTTGTTGTTCAAAGAGAATCTTGTCCCATCTACAGGCTGAGACCTGTTTGCTAACCTTTCCTTCTTTGCGGAGAGCTGAGCTTCCTGAGGCAAATATAATTTATGTAAAAGGGAATTCTCATCTTAGGAAGATTTTGGACATTTTTCATGAAGTTCAGGATCACCCACCTGGCCTTGAAATAGAACAAGAAAGAAACAAAACAAACAAAAGAGTGTTAGCAGCAGACCTGGCGGATTACTGCTCATTAAAGGAGACTAAGAGAACAGCAAGCAGACACACACACTGTGGGATCACGCCCTATGCCTTGTGTCTACAGCCTCTCTAGTGGTCAGAGGGTGGCTCTAGAGAAACCTCTTCAAAGCAACAGCTCCAGTAGCAACCAATCCCAGCAGGGGGCAGGGCCAGTGTTCCCAGGGCCCAAGGCACAGCAGGCTGTCTTCTAGAATCAAAGCAATTGTAGAGGAATCAACACCTGCACGAAATAATAAGCCCTGAACCTTAGTTGGCAACATCTACATACTTCACACCATGTCAGAAACCCACATATTCCATCATTTTTGGTATCCTTAAACAAACTGCACAATGTAACATGAAAATATACTGAAAGTAATTGTTAAGCTTCTGAAATAAAAATTTCATAAAATCAAGTTTCCTACACACTACCATCAAAATAGAAACACATTTATTAAACAAAACAATGGATTTCCAAGGTTAAACTGGGTACTTTATAAAACTAATGCATAAGAACTTCTCATTGAAATATAAAAGAAACATCTTTCTCTTATTTAAAGTGTTTTTCTAATGCTTACTTAAAAGTATATTTGTTTTAAAAGTGATGATCTGCTACTCTAACTGAAGATTGAGAAAAAGAAATGATCCTCTCAGCTGTCCTTTCCCTGAGAGGACTGTGATATGAAAAAGCAAACACATCAGTTTACTTGTGAAGCATCTGTCTTTTCAAAAAGACGTCTCAGGTGTTTTCATAAGGGTGATGAATAAAGGTGGAAATCCTTTCAAATACCAAATCTAGAGAACATATTACACTGGAGTAAGTGGTAGAACACTAAAAATAAGATGAACAGGCTCATCTCCATCTTCTCCACTCAAGTCCACAGGGGTCTTCTGGTTATCGCCATTTTTCCTAAAGGAGATGATTTTCTAGTGGAAAAGAAAATAAGTCCCCGAGGCCACTGGTTCTTGAATCTCTCTCTTGGAGGGAAATGGAGCTTGTATGAGGTGAGTGAGCATAGTTAGGAAGCAAGTTCACTGCTTGGTCTGTAGCAGGGTTAGCATAGTCTTCAGAAGCCAGATAACGTCAGCTTGTTGACATTAGGACTCTGGGTAGGGCTTTCACAATCAGTCCTTCCATCCACTCTTTAAAGTTGTGTTTTCCAACTCTGCCCCGCAGGTGGACTAGTGTGAATTTTCCACATGTGCTGTTAATATGCCCAAAATTGGGACTGCAAAGGAGACAAAACATGTATTAATTGAATTTGGGTGCTGCCTTGTTGTTACTCATAATTAAGAGCTTTATACACATATGGTTGTATGTTCTATAACTCACTCATCACAGTTCCAGGGAAGCAGCCTATAGAAAATCATAAAACACAAAAAACTCTGTGTGATGGGGGATGGGGGGTTATTTCATTTTACATGATACAGAAATCTTCTCTGCTTCCAAACTTGAAATGCTACACATGACAAGTAAAAGGTATCTAATGTAATTATTCTGTTGTTTGATGAACAATGCAAAACACTAATATGATGCATCATGAAATATATATGACACAGGGTTATGTAAAAAAATTCAGGAAACAAAGTGGGATATGAGTATGACTGGAGAAAAATAAATCCAGGGAACTGTATACAAGTAAAATAAACAGTAACAAGCTGTATTAGTTACTTTTTCTCTCTGTGACCAAATACCTGACCAGAAGCAAGGGTTAATACACCCTTAAGGAAGGGTTTATTTCAGCCAGTAGGGGAGGCGTGGCATCTGGAGCTTGAATCAGCTGGATACAGTGCATCCAAGTGAGGAAGCAGAGAGAGAAGAATGTTTAAACACAGCCACCATTCTCCTTTCTATACATCTATAACCTTAGCCCATGGAATGGACCCACCGTTAAAGTAGCTCATCCCAAATGTAGAAAATGTTTCCATGGTGACTATAACTCTTGTAAATTTGACACTGATTAAGTAATACATGAACTTTACCAGTCAGGAAGGGATTCATACTGCTTTCCGGAGGGAAGTAAAATTAAATTGGGATTTTGATTATTATTGATCCTTAAAATCTTCTTAGGATTGAATATCCCATGATCCTATGGGCCTTGGATAACACTATAGTCCTAGGATATTTGTGTTATCCCCCAAATGGTCACTTTTGATGATATGATACTGTGTGTCTGGATTGGTTGTGTACACAAAAGCACATACACACATACTGAGACACAAGTAGGCTTGCACTTATTTCTATGAAAAGTGCTTTTACAGAATATAAATACTATTTTATGTAGAAAACATACAGGCCTGTGGCCTGGTTTCATATTATGATTCAATCAGGAACAATTTCTTCATCCCACGTGTGGTGCTTTGATTCAGGTGTCCCCCATAATTTCTAGGTGTTCTGAATGCTAGGTTCCCAGCTGATGGGGATTTGGAAAATTATGCCTTCTGGAGGGACTGTACTGTTGGGACGGGCTTATGGGTGTTAAAGCTAGTTTGTCCTTGTTGGTTTTTGGCACATACTCCTGTTGCAGTGGTCAACATTATGTTGCCCAGGGGTGATGTCCACCCTGTGCTCATGCCATTGTTTTCACTGCATCCTGGAGCTTCCCCTGGAGCCTGGAAGCCAAAATAAACCTCTTTCTTTCCCCCCAGAAACTGTCTTGGTTAGGATGATTTCTACCAGCAATGTGAACTTGATGGCAACAGAAAAGTGGTACTGAGGAGTGGGGAACCTTAACATTGGCTTTGGCCTTCTGGAGCTCATTTTCAAGAGGAATGTGGAAGGATTTGAAACTTTAGCCTAAGAGACACCTTGAAGAGCTATAAGTACAACTTGATTGACTATTCTGGTCAGAGCTGTAAGACCTGAATGCAGTAAGAACTATGGACTGTGAGGTTTGGCTTAGTAGGGTGAGAAAGAGCTTTGCTTGGACTGAGCAACAGGCAAATTGTAAACGTGCTGTTATGCCCATGTCTAGAGAGGTTGTGCAGGGTTGCTTAGAGTAGAAATGATTTGGTGTCAGCAGAGGGACGTGGCACAGGAAGAAAACTCTTTGGGTGAACTCCTGCCTGTTCAACTGCAATTCAGGGACCTGTTCTGGGGCAAGAAAAGAATGTAGACTCTTTTGAAGGGGTCTTGACACTCAAGGAGCATCCTGTTCTTTAAAGTCTGCTTTATCACCCCTCAATTAACAAATTGGCACCCCACCTGATATTGTGGAGTGTAAAATATGCTAGAAATAGGGTCATTGAGTTGGCAACATGCTCTTGTGTTATGGAAATAGCCATGGGTACTGTGAAGCAGGTTTGCTGGATGCCTGCATGGAGACCCCATGGGACCATGAAGATGAACCTTGGATTGCAGTGGAGACCCAGTGGAGGTGCTGAGAAAACGAGATGGCTGGTGAGAAAACATGCTGACCTGGATGAAGTTTTCCAGGACTGTGAGTAGCCTAGCTGGAGGGGCAGAATTGGAATTCCAGAGACTTGTTGCTGGTTAGAGTTATTGGTCTTGGAGATTTGTCACTAACTAGAGTTGTTGAATTTGGAGCTATATAGTTTGCCATTTGCCCAGCTTAAACAATGGATTGTGTGAATATTTCTTTGCTGTGCCCACTGCCATTTGTTGCAGTGTGAATGGTTATTCCATGCCATTATGGGTTTTGGAGATTTTTTTTTTTTTGTATTGTGGCTAAGTTAAAAGACCTTGGACTATGGGCATATCTAAGCATTACTGGGATTGGTATAAACTATGGGGACTTTTAAAGTTGGACTGAATGCACTGCATTTTATATCATGGATATTTATCAGTTTATGGGGGCCAGGGAAGAATGTGGTGGTTTGATTTAGTTGTCCTCCACAAACTTAGGTGTTCTGAATGCTAGGCTCTTGCTGATGGAGATTCGGGAATTGACACTTCTGGAGGGAGTGTATTGTTGGGGGCAGGCTTATGGGTATTACAGCCAGTTTCCCTTGCCAGTGTTTGGCACACTCTCATGTTGCAATGGTCCAACTTATGTTGTCCCGGGGGGGTGATATCCATCCTTTCCCTGCCATCGTGGAGCTACCCCTTGAGCCAAAATAAACCTCTTTTTCCCACAAGCTGCTCTAGGTTGGGTGATTTCTACCAACAATGTGAACTTGACTGCAATATTATGTTATACTGACTCACTGATTATGGCTAGTGGTGACTTCTTCCTAGCTTCACTAGAGTACTAGGAAAGGCCAGATGGACTAAGAACATTCTCTAAGGTTTCCTACACTGCAAGACCATAAAGCAGTAGGTTCTACTTTTGGACCCTTCTCTCATGACCTAGACACCAACTCTAAGAAACTCATGTGTTCCTCTACCTCCTTTGCACCCCATAGTTACTCATGGTACCTCTTTAATGACTTCCCCACACTGGGTGAACCACGGGTTGCTTTGTTGCCCTCTCTGACCCTGAAATTAAAACTGGGAACAGAGCAGGAATGGTGGAGTAGAGGGCAAGTCCAGCCCATGCATTGTACATGGGAGGTGTGGGATAGGAGCCCAGTTCCTAAAGGAAGTCAGCAGAATGACTACCTGAGAATGGGATATGAGGAGAAGGAACTGGAGGAGTGGAGGGCAAGGCCAGCCCATGCACTGTACAGGGAGGTGTGCGGTAGAAGCCCAGTTCCTAGAGGAACTCAGCAGAAGGGGTACCTGAAACTGGGATGTGAGGAGAAGGAAATGGTGGAGTGGAGGGCAAGTCCAGCCAATGCACTGTACAGGGAGGTGTGGAGTGGCAGCCCAGTTCCGAGAGGAAGTCACCTGAGAGTGGGATGTGAGGAGAAGGTAGTCCTGCCACCCATTACTTGACACTCAGACTAGAAGATCCACACCCTGCTGGGGCTGCTTTCTCAGTGAAGGGAAACCTGCACCAATACCAAAAGTCACAAGCTGGGGACTGGTTCTTTTTCTCTGCTCTATTCTTTCCACCTTTGAATTTCTACAAGTATGTGGACATGCCGAACTTAGTCTAATAATATGACAGTTAAGCATGTGCCACAGATGAATGTTTATAAAGCAAGTGTTCCTTGACCATCTGCTGCATGTCAGCCATTACTACAACAACTAGAAATACGGGCATGGGTAATCCAAGAGGAGAAAAGAAATCCCTACTTCTGTGGAGTGGACCTTAAAGTGGGTGCAGACAGGCAAAACACCCATGTTTGACCCAAGCATGCACATACTGTTTTCCTTGTCATCCCTTAGACAATACAATGTAATAATTCTTTGTATAAATTAAGAGAAATATTTTTTTTATTTACTTAGTTGAGGGAGAAAGAGAAAAAAGGCAGATAAAGAGGGATAAAATGGGTATGCCAGGGCCTCCTGTCAGTATAAGCAAACAACAGAGACTTGTGCCACCTTGTGCATCTGGCTTATGTGGGTACTGGAAAATTAACCCAGGGTCCTTATGCTTTACAGGCAAGCACCTTAACTGCTAAGCCAGGTCTCCAGTGCTCTTTGTATAAATTTGCATTATGCAGGTAGAGAGTTGGCTTCATAGTTAAGGCATATGACTCTTCCAATTCTCCAGGTCCCATGTAAGCTAGATGTACATGGTTGCGCATGTGCCTAGAATTGGTTTGCAGTGGCTGGCGGCCCTGTTGCACCCATTCTTATTATCTCTCTCCCTTTCTCTGTCACAAATAAATAAATAAAATAGATAAATTAGATGTTTAAAACTGTATGTTTAAAAAATGAGGGCTGGAAGATTGGCCTACCAGTTAGTGCACTTGCCTCCAAATTAAAGGAACTAGGTTTGATTCACTGTATGAATGTCTGATTGACATCCTTGTTGAAATATAACTGGCAGACAATTCTCAGGGAGGCATCAAAGCACTTATGCACTAGCATCTTGCATGACTTCTAGCTGTACCTATGTACCATGAAATTAGGTTGTAGAAATTAAACCCCTGGGCTAGAGAGATGGCTTTGCAGTCAAGGTGTTTACCTGCAAAGCCAAAGGATCCCAGTTTGATTCTACAGGAGCCACATAATTTGGATGTGCAAGGGGCACCCACATCTGGAGTTCATTTGCACTGGCTAGAGGCCCTCGTGCACCCATTCTCTCCCTCCCGCACTCCCTCCTTTTCTCTCTGTCTCTCTTGTGAGAGTTCAGTTAAAGATAACTTAATGAAATTAGAGATGACCTGGTAAGAGGTCACAGTAAATATACACAAACCAAATAACAGTTAAATATATGATAATATAAAATTGAATGCCAAATGTTAAGCATAGGTCATAAATGCATCATAAGTTTGTAAAGAGGCCAATTATGATGCATGAACATTCCTCAAAATATTTGGATGGACAAAAAGAGGGTGGGGAAGGGAGTTCTTTGTTGACTATAGACTTAAATAAGACCTAATTTTAAAACAGAGCTGTTTATATTCCCCAGCTGCCTCTCATCTCACTGGTGAATAGTTGCCACTATTTGTCTAGATTTAAGATGGAAGATTGTCTTAAAGCTTAGTTCTCTAATTGGCCCATGAAAAGTCACAAATTTCTGTATGTTCACTTTTTCCTCTTGTGCTGTCAAGAGTAACGACTTCCAAACTCCTATGTGCTTGAACTTAAAATGAAAGTCACAAACTGGTTTTTCATTATTGTGTTGTTTTTATGGTACTGGGTTTGAACTCAGGTCCTTATGCATACTGGGCAGATATGGTACAGCTGAGCTACATTCCCCAAGCTTTTAATTATTATTTTATTTTTTTTTTTTGTTTTGAAACAGTCTAACTAATTGCTTGGCTTAGTCTTGAACTCATTGTGTAACACAAGCAGGCAGGCCTTCAACTTGTGGTCCCCCTTCCTCAATCTCCAAGTGACTGAGATTATAGGTCTCTATCACCACGACCAATTCACAAACTGTATTAATCCTGTTTTGTTTTGTTTTTTCTCAAATGTGATGGAGTGAATATACCCCCCATATCAGTTAACTGCAGCTGAAACCTTGATAACCAGCTCTCACAGTGAGCCTGCATCTTGCTAGGTAGCTGAAACTTACTGGTTAAGCCTGTGCAAATCTAATGCTTTTTTCAGGACGCCTCACGCTTCTGCACAGAGCTACCACAGGCACCAGTGTCTTTGAGAATTTTGGGGCCTTTAATTGCTATGGCTTTATCCAGGATGAGAAAGAGTTTCTGACGTCTATATTGATCTCCGTGGGGGTGATGGAGAACAGTTTCAGACTTTTCCATTTTGTCTTCTCAACCACAATGGCTTTCTGTAAGTTGCATCTGATATGCTTTGCTTTGAAATTATGCAACAGGGTTACAGATACAGCCTAATCAGTAAGGTGTCTGACTTGTAAGCATGCAGACCTGAGTTTGATCCCCAGAGCCCATGACAAAAATTTGGGTGCATTTGTCACTGGCCAGCCAGTGTAGCCTAAATAATGAGCTCCATACAATGAGACCCTTTCCCAAAAAAGGTACACAGAGGTCATGAGGAATGACATCCAAGGATGGCTTTTAATGTTTTATGTTTTAAATATTTCAATGTTTAATTTTTTAAATACATATGGCACGGGAAAAAAAAGAGAACTATGAAGACAGACAGCCAACTACATGCCAGCTCTAACCAGGAGCAATTTCAAAGAAAGCTGTGACATGAATATTGACAGCCTAACAACCTTGTCCAAGGTGATGGTGACAGACACAGTTATCAATCAAAATCCATGAAAGCAGAAATCCAGGTGCAACAGAGTACTCAACAGTAAATCAGAATGACAACGGGCCTGCACTGACTCAGGGAACATTGTTGGAAAGAGTACAAAAAGATTGTAGGTCACACAAAAGGTAGGAATACACTGAAACACAGTTCTGCCACTATCCCACATGACCAGTCTGAGGCCCTCATGATCCCACAGTGAATACCATGATGTGACTAAGGAACCTGTCCTCTCCCCAAAATAGCAGAAGCAGGGAAAAGGGTATCAAATGGTATAACGTGAAACAATATGTAACATAAAATTCTAAAATATAAAATTATTGGCCTTAGTTAGGGCTGAATGATTGGAAACAGTTTACATTTCTACCATTCCCTAAGGTGTCTTTCAGGTATCTGTATTATGCAACCATCTCATTTCCTGAAACTCTACTCCAGGGTAAAGAATAAGATAAATAACTTTGGTGTTTCTGTCAGAGCAAAAAATGAAATCAAACTACAACAAGTGTTTGTTTTATTTTCTCAAATACCAAACAATTAAGCACACAGACATGAGCAAAGGACTCTGGACCAACAGAGTGAAAGATACATGGCAAACAATAAACTTTGATGATAAAGTGACACATGAATTGCCTCTGTCATGTCTTGCTACGATTTAGGTTCCTAACTCCTCATCCTGGTAGTGCTCCTGCCTCCAAATCCAAGTGCTCAATGAGCCCCATCACCACGTCCAGCATGTCAAGGAAGTTGTTGATGAGCTTTACCACCAGAGCAGGGTCTTTAGTCACCCAAGTTCTAAAGGGAGCAACAGGAACCATAGGAGAAGATAAGAGATCTGTGCAGGAGAGGTTTGAAAAACAGTACTTGACTAAGAGCTTATGCAACCTCTGGCAGTGCAAAAAGAAAAGGAGAAACCTCAAATAGAAATGTGCATAATAAAAGGTACATGCATTCTAAATTTAATGTGCAGTAAAGAGAAATGCAAATTACTCTAATGTGAAGAGAAAGCTAAATCACTTAGAAAAATGTCACTCAAAAAGACAATTAAGTTTGCGGGTTAATTTTTGCTCTCAATATTGGCATAAAATTAGAATGATCAGTCTTACTGAGAATTTGGGGAAATGAGGGTTTATTTAAACTAAAGGTTGGAAAATATACATTTTTGTAGATGTTGTAGAAAATTTGGTGAGATCTAAGTAGAAATACAAGCAAAAACTTTCTGATTTTAATGTTTTGATTTTGGTATAGATGCCCATTTGCATAAAGTTTTATATGGGAAGGGCATTCATTTCAGTGTCACAGTGACATCAAAAGCCAGCATTATTAGAATAGTGCGATAAATTATTATTAGAAATCAGGAATCTGGATCGAGATGACAATTGAGCATGCCCACCCTAGATCCCAACAATGACAGCAAATGTGTGTCTGGAGCCTGGGGAAATAGATCAGTGGGTAAGAACATTGGATGTGCAGGCATGAAGGCTTGGAGTTCTTTTCCTAGCATCATGTCAAAAGCTGAGTGTGGACACACACGCCTGTAACCCTAGTATTGTCTGGGGGCTGATTCCAGAAAGGCTCTGGGGCTTGCCGACTGGTAAAACTCAGTGAGGAACCCTGTCTCAAGGAAACTGTGAAAGAGCATAGAGGAGAACACCCCAAATTCTCTTTATCCTCCTTCTGTGTACTCATGGGACATGCACACCTGCACACACATGTACATACACATAACACATCACACATGCGAACAAGAAAATACTCCATAACCTCCTGGGAAGTAGAGTTTTCTTAGTGAGTCAGAATTTTCTCTGGGCTTCCAAAGAGCATCCGCACATTTCCATAGTTATTTCACTCAAAATTGAGTCTGCATTTAATTTGCAGTTATGCTTGAACCTTGAGTTTAAAAAGCTGAGTGGGATGACAAAACCTGAAATTGTGAAAATATTTCTTTTGTAAAACTTTAGATAACAGTGAAATGGAAACCAAATATAGGAATGTCATCACTATCAGAGCAGCTCACAGGCACACAACTGAGTGTAAGTGCAATGAGATCAACGTTCAGGGTCCCCATCATATTTTAAAAAAACACAAGCACTTCTACGAGATAGGTTCACTGCAAAAACATGACATGCGTTCAAAGGAGTCAACTTCTATAAGAAGATGTTTGACAACTCTTTCTTATCTACTTTTCTGTAAAATCTGTTGACTGTTAACATTTGCTGAAGAATAAGTATGAGGAAAAAGATGGCAGAATAAACAGAAACCCACCCAGTCCTGGAATTGAGTTTTGGAAGATAATATGATCTTGTGACTATTTTGATGGCTCTTTTCTTGGAATTTGCTCTCTTGTGATTACCTGGATTGTATCTTCTGCGAAAATGAAATGAGCACTGATCATAACTTTCCTGGCATTCTATACAACAAAACATTATATCCACATGTGGAGAACTGTACATTGTACCTAGTTCTTCTAAAGTATAATAATTCACACAGAAATCCTCTGTATATTTTTTGCATATAGCACAATTTTAGAATAAATCACATCATCTCACTGAAGCTCAAAGGTGGAGTGATACTCTAAAGTGTGGGCAGCAGCCCAAAAGTTGCCCTATTGTCAAAAGCTCTTTATATGGCTAGAGAGATGGTTCCCACCTGCGAAGCCTAAAGACCTGGGTTTGACACCCTAGTACCCACTTAAAGACAGATGCACAAATGTTGCACATGTGTAATGAGTTTGCTTTCAGCAGCTGGAGGCCATGGCACGCCCATTTCCTGTGCCTGCTGAATCTCATCTCTTTCACCTCTCTCTCTCTCTATCTGCCTCTTTCTCTATCAAATAAACATTTTTTTAAACTAATTTCTATTTATAATGACACAAAAAGCATCATTTGATATAGAAACTAATCTTAGCCTGAAGTAGAGAGGGGGACCTTAAGAATAAGAATCCATAAATTTTTGTTCTTGATTTTTATGGAATCCTTTTGCTCACTGACTTCTGTATTTTATGAAGGCAATCTTCTTCATTTTTGTAATTGAAGTAGCAAGAGGCCACTTCAGATCCCTGCAATACGCCTTTAAAGAATATTTTCAGATTTATCTAAGCAAAAATGACGAAGTAAGTACCTGCCATTTTTTTCCTATTGAAGCAGAAACTTCTCTCTGCCATAAAAGAAAGAGGACATTGGCAAATAGACTAGAACTGAGTTTTTAGAATTCTGAAAATTAAAGTTTTATGGCAATCTTTAAAAATTTATAGAAATACATAGAAATTAAAGAAAACATTCATAACGTGGAAGGAAAATTGATTTATTAGAATGTAATTTGCCCAATTCTTACCCACTGTCTTCCCTTACCTTCTTCCATACCTCTGTGGTCACCAGGGAAACCAATATATAGCTCATAACTACAGAGAAAACCAGTAGCCTAGTATACAATACAGGAGAAGATGGTAGTGGAATTCTTTAATGCTTCATTCATTCCCATAGAATTTTCACTGCTTAAGCACTTTGATGGTCAACTAGGAAACTCACTTACAAAGCACTCTTGTATGACCTTCCTTGGAAATGATCCAGTTGAAGGTTTTCCTTGGGACCCTTGATAAAACAACTAGAAGCCAATATTTCTTTTCATAGCTGCCTGAGTCCATAAATAACATTTCAGGGACGAAAATAAAGGTTAACCAGAAAAAGTAAAAGGAAAATACTAAGCTGGAGAGAAGGCTTAGTGTTTAGGGCACTTGCCTACAAAGACAAAGGGCCTCAGTTTGATTTCCCAGGACCCACTTATGCCAGATGGAAAATATGGTGCAGAAGTCTAAAGTCCTTTTGCAATGGCTGGAAGCCCTGGCATTCCCATTTCTCCCTCTGTCTTACTCTCCCTCTTTCTCTCAAATAAATAATTATAAAATATTAAAACAACATACATTCAGAAGAAAATACAGTGAGTAAGTTTAATTCAACCCCAACACGTTTCTCAGATTCTTGAAAACCATGCTCATGTGCAGTTATGTGCATGCATAGATCTGTGTGCCTCCTCAGCAAAGACATGAGAAGGTCCTAGAATCTTGACTAGCTAAATTTGAGCTTCTAGAAGAACAGGAAGGACTGAGGTAGAGCTACACTTATCCTATCTGAGTATTGAATGTATATGCAAATTCATACACCAAGGTCCTAAGGAAAGGTGGAGATGTTTACTGATTAATGCATTGTAAAACTAATGTTCAGTAATTAGGTGATGACTTACCAGTGGCCAGGCATGACAACAATATGGACTTTCCTGGATACCTTTAGTGGAATTACCAAATAACACACTGTTTAATATTTTTAGTTTTTGATAACAACAACAACAGAAAATTACAATGTGTGCAAAATGGACAATATGAGCTTTGCATAAGAATGAAAGAAACTATCAGTAAAGCTTTCCCCAAGGACTTTATTCATTATTTAAATATACTCCCAGACAAAAGTTGACTATAGATAAAGAACTAGAGGAAAATATGAGACTAATGTTTCACCAAACAAAAATATGTGTGTAAGGAGATGGCAATTATTATTTTTTTTAACTTATTTATTTGAGAGTGACAGACAGAAAGAGGGAGAGGGAGAGAGAGAATGGGCACGTCAGGGCCTCCAGCCCCTGCAAACAAGCCCCCTTGTGCATCTGGCTACCGTGGGTCCTGGGGAACAGAGCCTCGAACCGGGGGGACCTTAGGCTTCACAGGCAAACGCTTAACCGCTGAGCCATCTCGCCAGCCCGATGGCAATTATTTTTAAAGAATTAAATAGATGTTCTGGCATTGAGAAATGGAATAATTAATTAAAACATTAAAGGGCTGTAGAGATTGTTAGTGGTTAAAGAATCTTGCCTGCAAAGTGTAAAGATGCAGGTTCAATTCCCTAAACCCATGTAATCCAGATGTATAAGATGGTATGTGTATCTGGACTTCACCTGCAGTGGCTAGAGGCCCTGATATACCCATTTTCTCTCTCTCTCTCTGTCTCCCTCCCCCTGTCTCTCAAATAAAGAAATAGTTTTTTTTAAAAAACATTCATTACGAGGATTATTTAAGAAATTAAAGCATGTGATTAAAATCAACTGTATTAGAGATTGCTTAGCAGTTAACGTGCATGCCTGCAAACCCTAAGTACCCATGTTTGAATCTGTAGGTACTATATAAGCCAGACACTCAATTTTGGTAGGAGTTAGGCAGACTTTCTGTGATCACCAGTTCATAACACCCTTGGGTGCTAAGTATTCAATGAGCTCCTGAGGAAGATGAAACTTCAGTGACATTTGTCACAACTGTTGTCACCACTCAATTCTGAAGGTGTTAGGTAACTCCTCTGGGACTCTACTTAGAGTGATCTTCAGATGTTTCATCCTAGGTGTTTCAGATGTGGTTCCATGAGCCTTGTGTCTTACTGATTTTGCTTGGTATCTTTGCTATGAATGTCAGCCAGGTACAAACATATTCTGAGTCCTGTGAGCCTGGCTAATGACTGACATGGAAATGGTCTTGGTGTGAGGTTTGATACTAGAGTCTCCATAAACATTGGTGTTCTGGATGCTAGGTTCCCCAGCTGATGGCAACTGGAAATTAATGACTCCTGGAAGCAGTAAATTGTTGTGGGTGGGCTTACGGACATTATAGCCAGTTTCCCCTTGCCAGTGTGTAACACAGTCTCGGGTTAACTGCTGACCACATATGTCGGCAAGGGGGTCATGTCCACCCTCTGCTCATGCCATCATTTTCCCCGCCAATGTAGAGCTTCTTGAACCTGTTAGCCAAGATAAATCCCTTTTCCCCCACAAGGTGCTCTTGGTTGGGTGATTTTTACCAGCAATGCAAAATGTACTGCAATAGTAAAGTGGTACCATGGGTTGGGATTGCTGTTAGACCCCAGATTGTTTGGCTTTGTCCTTTTGCAGCTGGTTTTCAAGAGGAATGTGGAAGGGCTTGAAACCTTGGCCTAAGAGACACCTTGCATTGCTGTAAACACAGCTTGATGACTATTCTGGCCAGAGTTTAAAGACCTGAATGCATAAAAACTATTGATTGTGAAATTTGGCTTATGAGGGTTAGAAAGAGCTCTTCCTTGACTGGGCTGACAGTTTATGTGAGAGGCTTGCTGTTATGCCTATGTTCTGAGAAGTTGTGCATTGTTGCTTTGTGTAGAAATGAACTGGTGACAGCAGAGTAATATGGCACAGAAAAAATAAAATCTTTGGGTCTAAACTGCTGCCTGTTTGAATACCTGAAAATTATTTGTGAGATTACAACCTTTGACATTGGACCAGGTGACTTGCACTGGGACAACATAGACTCATTTAGAAGGGGCCTCAATGCTCAAGGAGTGTCCTGTTCATCAAAGGCTGCTTTCCCCCTCCACCTAGATTAAAAATTGGCACCCTACCTGATATTGTGGATTATGAGAAAGACATGAAAGAGAAAGTCATTGAGTTTGTAACATGGTCATGTGTTTTAGAAATGTCTATGGGCAGTGTGAGGCAGGTTTGCTGGATAACTGCATGGAGTCCTGATGGAACCATGAGGATGAACCTTGGATTGCTATGGAGAACCAGTGGAGACCATGAGATTGCTGCTAAGGAATGTGGCCAGCCCCAATGACGTTTTCCAGACCGTGAGTAGCCTAGCTGGAGGGTTAGAATTGGAATGCCAGAGACTTGACGCTGGTACGATGGACTTAATGAGGGCATATTGGACTTATCAGGCTCTAAGTAATCTTAGAGACTCAGATCTCACTCAATTAAGAAGTCAGTCCATCACCTATAGTGGTACTGGGCTCACTGCAAAATAGAAGGGGATTATGCCCACTCTTCCTACTGCAAGAAGGGCTTTGCCAGGCCCTACGAGAACAATGCTGTTTTTGTGTCCACAACTCAGCCTTTATCAGAAACAGCCTGGCCATGGTCCTCAAGAGGCTAGAAGAAATGGGTAAATTAAGACAGCAAAGTCAAAACTGGTACGAATCTTTGTTCAATTGGTCCCCTTGCTTAACAACCTTAATTTCTTCCCTGGCAGGCCGCCTTATCCTCTTATTGTTCAACCCTCGACTCTGGGTCCTGCATTAATTAATTAAATTTTTACTGCCTTGATCAAATTTGTTAAGGATCACTTAGCCACAGTATACTTAAGATTCTAAGGTACCAATACAATGCATCTCAATGATTCCATATGTGGCGTTACTCAAGGGGGAAGGAAGGAATCAAACTGAGGCATGGCCTCAGTTGTCACCACCCTAACGATCTTATTTTCAGTTTCCTGGGGAGGCAGGCAAGGCGTCTGTGAAAGGGTGGCGGTTAATCAACAGTGACCCTGACATGTGGGAAGAAAAGTCACCTGCCTAGGGTCTGAGTCAATTCCTGGAGACATGCCCTGACATGACCTTTTCATGCTTTTCATGTTTAAATAAACAATTACATAATAGAATTCTCTGGAAAGGCAACAGGCATGTTTAGACAGTACAGAATGCATGTCATGATGGTTGACTGATGGGACAATGTTTATCTCAGATACAAAACAAATAAAGCCAACTAAAATGTAGAGAAGACTGAAATTTTTCACTAGATCTTAAAAATCCTGCCATGTAAAAGGGGAAATTGTTCTGTGCCTCCAGAGCAATAAGAAAGTTTTAGGAAAGCAAATAATCAATGAATTACCAATCCTAGCAAGGAGAACAGTCTGACAAAGCCCTGTGCAGTGGTGCACTGCCTGTTTTTCCAGCTACAGAGAAGACTGAGGCAGCACCATCACTTGAGTCCAAGAGCTTGAGGCACATCGGATAACACAGACATCACCTCATACAATTAAATTAAATCAGAATCTATAAATGCCTACAATGCACAAGAATGACCTTGGGTCCTTTCTTTGTAAACAAAAAGCATTTATATTCAACAGTCTGTTAGATCCTAATTTTCTGTGTATGTGAACAGAAATTTAACCTTACATTTAGTGGGTATTAGAATTATCTCTGGTCAGTCTTTTACTGACTCTAATAACGAGCCATGCCTGTGAGTCCTTCAGAGGTTGTATCTCTACTGTACCATATGAGAAGAGTCCTGACATGGAGCAAACCAGGATCCAACAAAATGTCAGGGGCTTGTCCTACCTGTTAGATGTGAGCAAGCTTGGGAGACATGGGGCTGGACTCCTCCTTCATGGCCGAAGGCCTGTAAAACCAAGGACTAACCTACATGGACTTTAATTTCTCGTTGGGAGAATGGGACCTGAGTAAAATATAAAATCTCAAGTTGCTTGGAAGACCATTATGAATAAGTCTCTAAACCTCTTGTTATCAGGATGCATTCTGATAAAAGAAAGAAAGAAAGAAAGAAAGAAAGAAAGAAAGGAAGGAAGGAAGGAAGGAAGGAAGGAAGGAAGGAAGGAAGGAAGGAAGGAAGGAAGGAAGGAAGGAAGGAAGGCAGGCACACTACTTACACCTGTCAGAGACAACCAGAAAGGCCTGTCAATCATCTGGAAAGACAACATCTCTGTGGAAAAGCTGCTTGTGGTTTCCAAAATTTATGAACAGTATGACCTCTGTCTAAATGGAGATCAGGTAGATGGTCTGTGGCCAATGTCCTCTCTGGTGAGTGTATTTTATTTTACTATTACACTCTGCCTATCTCTTCACAACACACATATGTCCTTCACAAGGACCATGGAGTTTTTGGGATTCCACATGGATGTCCGGCTGACACAAACAGTGGATGGACACTAAGATGAAGCCAAGGAGAGAAGTACAAGTGTAAACACCAGACTCAGCAAATAGCTACAGTTATCTCCCAAAAGATATCTATTTATATATTCATTGTGGAAGGAACTGCAAAGCATCCATTAGCTTTTCAAGTCACCATAGTTTCCTCATGGCAGGAATACTTTTTCATTTCAGAGAACAGCAATTCACTCTAGAGTGAAATCCTTATTAACATTTATACTGGGGATAGATTAAAATCTTCCTGGAAAGAGCTAAAATTGTCTTTGGTGATACATTTAATGATCCTGGACAGGCAGTGGAGGATTATGCCACCTTAATAAGTTTGCCTGGCAAACAAAGATCCATAAATGTTTCATGGATAAATCTTTACTTTTAACCCTAAAAAAATTTCATCAGTGTTTTGTAACAATTTTTTCTGTTGATGAGCTTCTCATTCCTATAATAAAATTTATGCTTGTTCATTTCATTAAATAGTTTTAAAACATTAGCAATTTGACACTTTTTTTATTAAGTGGTAAATGTAAGGGAAGAATGAGGGAATAACATAGAGTTTAATGATACCAACACAAATACTAGCTATTGGAAACAAAAGACACATAGAAATTCCACAAAAAAAGCAGATTACAGAGAGAGACAGAAAGAGAGAGAGGGGGGGGGGTGGAGGGGGACAGTGAGGGAAAGAAAGATGGAGTTATAATGGAGAGACCAGGAAAGAAAAACAGTAAGATAACATGAACCATATAGTAGGGTTGAGAACCACTTGAATGCATTTCACTCCAGACTTTGTTTATAGTGGGTCTGTATCCACACACTTAGAATGCCAAGACTACAAGTGGCATTACAATTAGATACGTCCTCCTTCCAGGTGAAGACAGAAATTATGGTCCATTAACTTCACACAGAAAAAAAAAAAAAAATGCAGTTCTGACTTCAAATACAGCTTTTGAGTGCTTCCCCAGTCTGGTGTTTTTATCATGTCAAGGTTTCCTAGAGAAGGTAGTATTGTCACCACACCTGGAGAGGAAATGGAATTGGCTGGTATGGAAAGGAGCACACTTGTAGCAAAGTATAGAGTTGGGGGAAGGGCAAGAGGGAACCTGTACTTCAAGGGGACACTTGTTTCCACTCCACTGGCAAGGTCCAGGAAGGTGGTGGACCTGACTGTTCATTGTAGGACAAGTTTTGTACAAGGATTGATCCTGTCTTGTCTCCATTGCATACTGACCTTTGCCAATACTTGAGACTCAACTGCTCTTTGCCTAGTGTAGACCTAACTTTTCCTTTTCTTCTTTCTTTCCTTCCTTTTTTTCCTTCCTCCCTCCCTCCCTCCCTCCCTCCCTTCCTCCCTCCCTCCCTCCCTCTCTCTCTCTCTCTCTCTCTTTCTTTCTTTCTTTCTTGGTTTCTTTCTTTGTTTCTTTCTTTCTCTCTCTTTCTTTCTCTTTGTTTTGAGGTAGGGTCTCATTCTAGCCAACACTGACCTGACACTTACTTCTCGTTTGTCTCCAGCTGGTCTTGGACTGACAGCCATCTTCCTACCTCTGCCTCCCAAGTGCTGGGATTAAACATGTGTGCCACCAGACCTGGCTATTATCCTAAATTTATTTCTCAATTTCTTTTCTACACATCTCCTTATCCACAAATATAACTCCTACTCTGAAAATTTTGACTGCTCTCTCTCTGTAGCTACTCTCTATCATTAATTACTCTTTATGTAGAGCCTACCCCTTACGTCCTCCACATCCTTGCCTCCCTAGTTACACCTAGTTACTCCAATCCTCTCTCTGAGTTCTATTCCTAACACTGATGAAGCTCTTTCGGCATAACATACATTTATCCATCTGCTAATAATTTCTAAACCTGTCACTGTAGACTTTTAGCATTTTCTACCGATGCATATATTCAGCTATCCTTTGAAATTTTTGTTTCAATAAACACATTGAAAACTAAACTCCTCCCCTAAGCTTAAAACATACGAAAATAAGATAAATGCAGGTTAGTTATTTAAACAACAAACAATGCTTAGAGAATGTTAATGCTATATAATCCGGCCACACTTGGTGAATGCTGAGATGAATATGGTGTTTTAAACTAAGTCACCAGAATCCATAGGTAATAGCCCTGTCAATGTTAAAATTGCTCTGTAGCATCAACAATATTGTAAAGAACACTGAAAGGCAAATTAATAAAAAAAATCGTGGAAAATGTATGCAACACAATGCTCAGTAATTATAAACACACACACTATCCATAAGAAAACTGTTCTACCTAGATCAGAACTTTTTACCATACATAATTGTGAGTGTCTAGAACCTTATGACAGTGGTGTTTGAATTACTGTTATTATAGAGAATAACAAGGCAATCAGCCATGTTAAACATTCTTAATTAGGGATACTATTTTATCTCCATTTTACCTCTTTGTAAAGGTTTCATATTTTGTTTCCCACCCTCCATGTCTTAAAAACCCAATGCTTTTTCTTTTATACCCCTTACTTCTGCCTAAAAACTGAATCATGCCAGGTAGTGGTGGCGCACTCCTTTAATACCAGCACTTGGGAGCCAGAGGTAGGAGGAGCGCTGTGAGTTTGAGGTCACACTAAGACTCCATAGTGAATTGTAGGTCAGAATGGGCTAGAGTGAGAGACTACCTTGAAGAAACAATATATATATACACACACATACACACACACACACACACACACACACACACGTGTGTGTATATAGTTTAAATATATATATAAAAATATATAGTTTAAATATATATATATATATATACTATATTTCAACAAATATATAGTTTAAATATATATATAAATATATTGTTTAAATATATGTATTTAATAACAAATATAACAAATATATTGTTTAAATATATATAAATATATATATATATATTTATAATAATATAAGTATAATATATATAATTATATATATATATATATATATATACGTGTATATATATATATACCTTTTCTGTTATACTCCTAACTTCTAGTTTGCCACCCAAAAATATTTTAAAAAATAAAAATAAATAACAAGCCTAGGAAAGTGAAAATATTATTTATAGTTAAGGAGGCCTTTAGAATTGGAAGTAAAAGAAGTTACCTGAGACATTTCTACTATGTATTTATGGTGTTCATTGTTGGTTGTGAGGTAGACCTAGATAAAAGATACAAAGTAAGGCTTGCTGTCTAAGCAAGGGTTAGCCATACTTCCATGACAACTGATATGGTATGGTTCACCTCTGTTCTGTTTTTAATATTGCATGAAATCTTTTTTAAAAAAATTTTGTGAAAAATAACAACTAGATTTATAGACAGCACTAGATATCAATAACAGCTTCAAAATAATTGGTCGGCATAGGTGAAAACAAACCTTTGATTCTTTCTATAATTTAAGTGCATAGTCTTTTACTTGATTTTCAAGGCTCCTTTTTTCTTTTTCCATCTGTCCAATGTTTCCTGAGGATAACTTTTATATGTATTTATATTCTAGGCACTGATAAGAAATTATCATCAAATTCTTTATCCATACCTAACATTCTGAGACTTCATGATTCTGTAGCATATAACCATCAATAGCATTTATATAAACATATGCTGCCAAGTAAATATAAACTAAAATAAAAAGGGCTGGAGAGATGGCTTAGTGCTTTATGTTTGGCTGTGCAGACTAAGGATCCTGGTTTGAGGCTCGATTCCCCAGGATCCATGTTAGCCAGATACATAAAGGTGGAACACACATCTGGAGTTCACTGTCAGTGGCTGGACTTCCTGATGGGCCCATTCTGTCTCTCTATCTCTGCCTCGATCTCTCTCTGTGTCCATCTGCAATAAACAAATATAAATTTTAAAAAAGCTACTGCTGCTGTAAGAAAAGAGGTACAGGGGAAGATAGTACAACCTACTTGTACTCCACAAGGCCATTTCCTGTGCAATCTCCTGGAAACACCAGATATCCACACATGGAGGATAGTTTAAGGCTCCTTTTTCATACAAAGAGTGAACAGACAGCATTCCTTTGATTTCAATCAATAATTCTAAAATAATTACAGGGTTTTAAACATGTACAATTAAACCATATACTTTATATCTTGCCAACCCAGTAGCAACAGTTTCCCAGTAATTTATGAAATAATATAAATAAACCCTTCTGTCAAAACATTGGGTCCCGCAAGAAGAGTTGCCAGAATTGAGGCAATAGATTCCAAAACTATTCTATCCTTCAGTAGTTTTGCATTCCTCTAAAATTTAACCATACCCCCTACTCTACCATTCTCTCTTTCCCATCTCTCTCCCATTCTCTCTTTCTCTGTCTCTCTGTCCCTCACTCTTTCTCTCTCTCTCTCTCATCTGTCTGTGTCAATGACTCCCTAACACATATTTTCATTTATCTTATAATCCCTCTTCTTGACTACCATGTCACTACAAGCAGATATCTTTAGCAACACATTGACTGGGGGCAGAGGGATCTGCAGGATTTGGAAGGTTCTACTCAAGTCAGGGCAAAGCATAAGGTTTCTTATGTCTTATGACACCAAACAGTAATTCTCACCAGACAGTACCAACTGCTGAGAGGCACTAAACAAAGGGGCTTGAGCAGGAAGTATTCAGCTCTTTCTCTGGTCACTGGTACCTAGGCAGCGAGTGACTACACAAGCAGAACTGAGGACTTTGCATTGATTGGCTCCATAGCAGGAGGTCCTTCCACCAGGACTGAGATAGTTCTGTTGCTGCAGGATGTTACCTGCCAGGAACAGACATGAACATGAGGCTCTGGTAAGCCATCTTTCAAGAGAGTCAACCAGCAACTTGGTGGCAAGTTAGTCACAGAAGATGGCTTCAGCCAATTCATCAGGATATGTGCTCCAGATATCTAGTTTTACCACAGTGTGGCAGCCAACCACATAGTTTGTTAACCTATCAATCCTGAGAGACAAGGGTTACATGTTACCTCCAAATCTCCTATGAGCAAAAGAGGCAATTATCTTCATATTTTGGGAGATATGGTAAGTATTCATTTGGCTGACATCAAAGGCTAGCAACCTTACCTAATGGGAGTTTCAATAATGTGATTTACATGCGGGATGTCTATTCGCACAGCTGAACCTTTATGCTACCAGAAGCCAACACCTCCACTAGAATCCACTAGAATACAAGTGCCCAGCGTGTGGGAAAGCTGGGTTGGTTATGGCTAGACTTGTCTCCACAGTCTTCTCCATGATTACAAACCTGGGCACTTGAGCCTGGCACTGGGGGCTTGCTATTGGAATTTTCCATGCTCTCACTGAGGCTTTAGTAAGTCCATCACCTTGGTATAGGCACCAATCTGCAAAAAGCTTGCAAAAGACCTAGAATTATTCAACCCCTACTTTATTGCTCTGTCCTACACTCTGGAATAACAATTAGTAGATATCCTCACTGGAAGATTATAGAGGCAAGGAAATTTCCTAGAATATCTATTTTGCGGAATAACTATTTCCTTCCCTGGAAGTGGCCAACTAAAATCTTTCACCTAAAATGAATTTGGGCTGGGCATATTGGAACATGCCCATAATACCAGTCTCAGCAGATGGAGACTGGAGGATCTTGAGTTTGTGGCCAGCCGGAACTACTTAATGAGTCATCCGAAGAGAAAAATTAGGTGAGTAAGTGAGACATCTTTATCACCCCTCTCTATGGCTCAGGACCATTGCAGAATAGGCGGCAGAAAGCATGGAAGAGCCAAAGGAGGAGAAGGAGTGCTTAAAATACTGTATTTCAGACACAATGTGGCTTTGATGATCATGATCTCACAGTGGCAGTTCCTTTGTAAAGAAGACCTACAAAGTAAGAGGGAAAAAATGATAACAGGTAAACAGAAGAGAGACTTGCTGTAAAAAATAAGGAATTCAGTAGAGAAGGGATTGGGAGAGGAAAGGGGAAGAGTGTAGTGAGGGAATTATGATCATGGTATATTGTTTATGTTTATTGAAGCAGAGGTAGGAAGATTGCCATGAGTTTGAGGCCACCCTAAAACTACATAGTGAATTTCAGATCAGCCTGGGCTACAGTGAGACATTACCTCAAAAAAGAAAACAAACAAAACAGATTCTGAGACTGCTTAATGTATATATATATATTTTTTTTCTCTCGTTTCTGGAGTCCCACTTGTGATTTGCTACATCACCTCATGATAAAAACAAAGCACAGGTGGGTACTTACTGAAAAGGAAAAGTAAAAGATCAAGTCACATTCTCTCAATCCTCCCTGCCTATGATCTGGGTCCTAAGTGTATTAAGGAAACATTCAAAGAAAAATGGAAGCAGCTAAGTAAAAATCTACATAAAGCAAAGTGTAAAATCTTTTTAGAACTTACACTTTTATGAAAAACAGCTAATTCAACAATTTACTTAACCTCTCTCTAATTACTGATGGTAATTATTTTTTAAAAACATAATTATTAAAATTCTAACCATAGTAAGAATGTATTGGTTCAGCATAAGCATGGCAAATTCTAGTCTCTCAAAATAACAGTAGTGATGATTCTCTTAGAAGTAATGATTCACTGTATGAATGAATGATTTATATCCTTATTGAAACATAACTGGGTGACAGTCCTCAGGCAGGCATGAAAGCACTTTATGCACTAGAATCTTGCATGTCTTCTAGCTGAACCTATATAACATATTAGATTGAAGAAATTAACCCACTGGGGTGGAGAGATGGCTTAGCAGTCAAAGTGTTTACCAGCAAAGCGAAAAGGATCCCAGTTTGACTCTCCAGGAGCAATGTAAGTTGGATGTGCAAGAGAACACACACATCTGGAGTTCATTTGCACTGGCTAGAGGCCATGGTGCACCCATTCTCCATGTCTCTCTCTGCATTCTAACTTGTGAGAGTTCAGTTAAAGATAACCTAATGAACTTAGAGATGACCTGGTAAGAGCTCATAGTAAATATATACAAGCAAAATAACAGTTAAATGTATGGTAATGTACAATTGAATGTCAAATGTTAAGCATAGGTCATAAATGCATCACAAATTTTGTAAAGAGCCCAATTAATGTGCATGAAGGTTCATCAAAATATTTGTATGGACAAAAAGAGGGTATGGAAGGGAGCTTTTTGTTGACTATAGACTTAAATCAGAACTAATTTAAAAATACAGCTGTTTATGTTCCCCAGCAGCTTCTGTCCAGGTTAAGAGTTTTCAGTGGTGAAAAGATGATATTTGTCTATATTTAAGTAAGACCCAAGCTTGTCTTGAAGTTTAGTTCTCCAAATGGCCCAAGAAAAGTCACTAATTTCTGTCTGTTCACTTTTTCCTGTTGTGCTGTTGAGAGTAAGGTCTTCCAAACGCCTATGCACTTGAACTTAAAATGAATGTCACAAACTAGTTTTTCATTATTGTGTTGTTTTTAAGGTACTGGGGACTAAGCTCAGAGCCGTATGATTACTAGGCAAATAGGTTAAAGCTGAGCTACAATTCCCATGCTTTTAAATAATTATTTTTATTTTGAGTCTCACTAATTACTTGGGTTAGTCTTGAACTCATTGTGTAACCAAGGCAGGCAGGCCTTCAACTTGTGCTACCCCTTCCTCAGTCTCCCAAGTGGCTGAGATTACAGCCCTCTGTCACCAGGGCTGATTCACATACTGTTTTTATCCTGCTGTTTTTTTTTTTTTTTTTTTTTTGATTAAGTGGGATGGAGTGAATATACTGCCTAGATCAGTTAACTGGGATTCCATAACCAAATCTTGCAAATGAGCTCTTGCAGTGAGCCCCCATCTAGCTAGGCAGCTGACAGTGCTTAAGTCGGTGAGAATCCTATGCTTTCTTCAAGATGCCTCCAGTTCCTGAAGAGAGCTACAACAGCCACCAGTGTCTTTGAGACTTTTTAGCCCTTTAATTGCTGTGGCTTCTCCAGGGTAGGAAAGTGTTTCTGATGTCTATTTTGACTTGGTGGGGGTGATAGAGAACTGGTTCAGACATTTCCACTTTGTCTTCTGAACCACAATGGCTTTCAGTTCAGAGGTGAATGGCCTGATCTCTGGGACTGACATCACTTTCCAAATATACTTATTCCCATGATGTGCTAGTATCGGGAAAAGTGTCATACTGGTGGAAGGGAGTCTGCAGAACTACTGTGGTTTGGACTTCAGCCATAGAGTCTCACTCTGTGGAATCAATGTCAATACAGATCTATGTGTTTCTACAAGAGCTACTGTATTTGGTAGCTGGGGGTAGTTTGGGAATTTTTACATAGGAAAAGCTGTAGGGGATTTGTGAGGCAGAAGGGGGTAAACATGATAAAACAAATGAAGTCTAGTCATCCACTGAAAATAAACAAAGCATCCTAAGGGAATTCAAGCCTGAGGCACACAATTGTGGCCCTAATTTGTTCCACAATGAGTCTTGACTAAAATACAAACTGGTCCTTTTAAGCACAGCAGCAATACCATTTCAATGAGATTCTAACCATTTAGACTCCGATCTAAAAACAGATCACATGTGAGACTAACAATCTGCCCTATTGTCTGATTTTAGAAGCTATTTAAATGTTTAAAAAATACTTTAGTTGTGTACTACTTGAACAAGCATTTGGATACAAAGTGACCAACTATGTTGTGCTGAACAGTAGCTTCCAATCAGTTCTGGAGCCCTCGCTTTATCCAGATTTCCCCATTACCAGCTACAGCCTCCACAACTTGATTTCTTATCTGGCATCTAGCACACTATTTCCAGTCCCACCACACACAAACACACATGTAAGTTCCTTGCTTCTTTGGATTGGCTTGAGTTTCAAAGGTGAGAAACAAGTTTTTTTGTAATGTTTTTCTTGTCACTTTTCTTTCTTCTCTGTCTACATGATTGTACCTACGTTATTTTAACTAGCACACTATGTGGTCCATACTCTGTGATTCACCTTATTCTGTGTCCTTCTACCTACTTTCTATAGGTTATATCTATAAGATATGCTTTGAAATTGTGCAACAGGGCTAGAGATACAGCCTAATCAGTAAGATGCCTGCCTTGTAAGCAAGAAGACCTGAGTTTGATCCCTAGACCCCATGGAAAAAATTTAAGTGCCAGCCAATGTAGCCTTACTAATAACTCAGGACAATGAGGCCCTTTCCCAAGCAGGTAGACAGGGTGTGTGAGGAATGACACCCAAGTTTGTCCTCAGAACACACCCTGTGAAGGTTTTTTAATGTTTTATATTTTTAATGTTTCAGTGCTTAATATTTTACAATACAAATGGTAGGAAAAGAAAAAAAAAGAGCACCAAAAAGACAGCCATCTCTCCACCACCAAATGCCACCTGTAACCAGGAGCAGTTTCACAGAAAGCTGTGACATGAATGCTGCTCTTATTAACAGCCTACCAACCTGGTGCAGGGTGGTGGTGACATACACAGATATCAATCAAAATCTATGAAAGCAGAAATCCAGATGTGACAGAGCACTCAACACTAAATAAGACTGACATCAGGCCTGCATTGACTAAGGGAACATTGTGGGAAATAGTGCAAAAAGACTGTAGGTCACACAGAAGGTATGAATACTGTGAAACACAGTTCTGCCACTGTCCCACCTGACCAGACTGAGAACCTCATGACCCCACAGTAAATATCATAATGTGACCAAGAATCTTGGCCCCTCCCGAAAACAGCAGAAGCAGGGGCAAGAGTATCAAATGGTATAATGTGAAACTATATGTAAGATAAAATACAAAATAGAACATTATTGGCTGTATGTAGGGCTGAATGTTTGGAATTATTTTACATTTCTACCATTACCTAAGTGTCTTTCAGTAGCTCGTATTATGGAACCGTCTGATTTCCTGAAATTCTACTCCAGAGTAAAGATTAAGATAAATAACTTGGGTGTTTCTGTCACAGCAGAAAAGGAAATGAAACTAAAACAAGTGGTTGTTTTATTTTCTCAAATACCAAACAATTAAGCACATAAGACATGACCAAAGGACACCCAGCCAACAGAGTGAATGATACGTGGCAAACAATAAACTTTGATGATAAAGTGACACATGAAATGCCTCTGTCATGTCTTGCTACAATTCAGGTTACCAACTCCTCATCCTGGTTGTGCTCCTGCCTCCAAATCCAAGCGCTCAATGAGCCCCATCACCATGTGCAGCATGTCAACGAAGTTGTTGATGGACCTTATCACAGGGTCTTCCGTCACCCATGTACTAAAAGGGAACAACAGAGACCATTAGAAAAGATAAGAGATCTGTGCTGGTCCATGCACAAAGCCTGGTGCTAAAAGTCAACCAACCAGTCTCCATGGTAGCACTAGTCCTGGAGACTATGTCTTGACCCTGGGCCACCACTCCCACTCCAGAGTGGTGGAAAACTTACACAGACAGAGCATTATCCACCACTGTGTAATTCTGCTCAGTTGCTGGTTCCTGACGCCGCCGGGCCTGGGAAATTAAGTAGCTGCGCGCTATGTCTGCCTCCTGACGAGTGTCAAAATACACTACTATAGAGCTGAGAAAAGGTATGGTTAAGGCAACAACCCGGAATGAGTTTCTCCATGTCATTGCTTCACTACACCTATGAGGAACATGTCAGAATCTACTCCTACCAACTATAGCTCAGCTCAGACCACTTGGTGATGATTCGGCTCTTTCGCTACCCCAAGCCCTGTAGCCTCTGAGGCACTGAGGAGTCCCAAACACCTTGTGATAATTAGGATCTTCCCCTACCCCAATGCCGACAGTCTTCTGAGGCATTGGGGAGTCCCAACTGTGCCAGTAAACTCACACAGGTGGTCATGCCCTGGCCACGTGGCTCTTCGAAGCCCCTCACTTTTGCCCTCAGCTCTGAAATCGCCCCCAGCCCGTCACCAACCTTCTAGTCCCTCTGCGCCCTCTACTCCCCTACATGGGCTAAGGGGCTCCACAGAAAGGATACAACTCCATGGGAGGACTTCCAGCAGCTTCCGCCCCGGGTGCAGGGACAGGCGGAGCCTGCCCAGCGTGGGCAGCAGCTGCTGCGGGCCCGCCTCCCAGCCCTTGCTGGTCAGGTCGCCCCTCGTCGGGGTTGCCCGCAGCTGCCGCCATACCCGGACCCTGAGGGCCGCGCGGCTCACGGGCGCCTTCACCGCGGCCTTCACCCGCTGAAGAAGGGCCGGAGCCGCGCCGTTCTTCCGCAGCTCGGGGACCGCTCTGCCCACTCGGCTCTCCTTCTCCTTCCCCTTCCCCTCCTCCTCCTCCCGCGGCACCGCCTGGGCCACCTCGGGGCTCCTGCATGGCTGCTGCGGCCTTCCTCACGGAGCCTCGCTGAAGAACCGGCTCCCGCCGCGTCCGTTGAGGGAATGGGGCCGCGCTTCCGGCCACGCCCCTTTCCCCAACGTGCGTGGCACGTGAGCACAATGGCCCCCGAGAAACAGGAGCTCGGGAGCCTGGTTCCTGCCACCCGCGGGGACACCTCGGACGCCCACCCCGGCACGCATCCCGCGCACAGTCCGCCCCAGTGTCATTAGGGCAAGTTCACACTGTCAAGGTGGCTTCCCTACAACCCCACCTAGTGAAGGCCGGTGAGTGTTCTGAGCCATGGTAACCCAGGTCTTCGCCACCGTCAGACCTGCACATTTGCCCCCTGGCCCCTAGTCTCGAGACCGTCACACAGTGTCCTGTGCACTCAGCCCAACTTTAACGTGTCCCAAACCATTTACTAATTTTAACACTGACCAAAACTCCAAAGTCTCAGGCACAGTTAAGACGGGCTCGTAATGGTGAGCCATATAAAATCTTTATAAAAAGGTACAGCTGCTTGTGACGGCAGGCGCCAGTAATCCCAGTACTTGCTTGTGAAGCCTACGGACGCAGGTGTGATTCTCAAGGTGGCACGTGCATCTGGAAGTCCTTTCAGTGGCTAGGGGCCCTGGCATGCCCGTTCTCCGTCTGCCTCTCCTCTCTCTGTTTCTCTCTCCCCTCTCTTCCTCGCTCTCTTCATTTCCCTCTGTCTCTAGTAAATGAAAAAATATTAATCTTTCTTTTAAAAGTTGTACTAATAAAATCCCAAGGAACCTAGTTTAATGACTTTTGAAGAGGGAAAGAAATAGATAAGTAAATAAACAAAGGCACTATCAATACTAGAAAGAACAGAATGTAGAACCAAATTTACATGACTACTGATAGTTTTATGAGCCATGGGTATAAAAATGAAGTACATTTTATGTGCCTCTATCTATAAAGAGATAGGAGAAAATTGTAAGCACTGATAATAAGAAAAATGAATTATAAAAGGATTCGTAAAAAGACATAATTTGAAACGACTAGTATATTTTTTTAAAACTCCACAAGAACTTATAAATATCGAAAATGGCTAATTAAAATAAGAACAATGGCCACATCAACAAATTTGACATAGCTAAAGACCACAGGCTAGACATCAGATACTAGGAGTTAAACTCTAATGTATATATAGAGAGAAACGGATGGCCACTAAGTAATAGTAAGAGTTATAAGTGATGACGTAAAAAGTTCAAGAACATATCTAAGTAGAGTCTCAGAAATGTAAGTGAGAGTTTCCACTAAATCAATGTAAAACATATCATTTCTTGTACAAGTAAATTCATTTTTTTTTAAATTGGGTTTTAATTTTCTGTTATATTGTTTGTATTTCTGTTGTTATTTATTTTTCATTTCGTTATTTATGATATAGAAAGTAAAAGAGGCTTATATGTACAGAGAGAAAGAATGGGAATGCCAGTGCTTGTAGCTACCACAAATAAGCTGTAGAGGGATGTGCGCCTTGTGCATCTAATTTATGTGGGCACTGGGTATTTGAACCTTGGTCCCTAGGCTGTGAATGCAGATAATTTAACTGCTAAGCCATCTCTCCAGCCTTAGTATAAATAAATTTAATTTTTAAATATATATTTATTTAATTGAAAGCAGAAAGGGAGATGGAGAGAAGAGAGAAAAAACAGAAAATGGGGATTCCAGGGCATCCAGCCACTACAAACAAACTTCAGAAGCATGCACCATTTTTTTTGCATTTGGCTTTACATGGGTACTGGGGAACCCAATCTAGGTCATTGCGCTTTGTATAAAACTACCTTAACTGCCGAGCCATCTCTCTAGCCCATTAAATTTATGTTGATAACAAAAATGAAAGTCAAGCATGATGAAATAAAGTGTTCAAAAATAATGTTGTGGGTTACAGCAAGATAGTACTAAAACTTGAGACAGCGTATGAGCAGAGGTGGCTTAAAATTTAAAGCTTAAAAATTCTCAGTTTGGAAGAAGTAGATTATTTTCAAATTACACATTCATATTTATTTTGGAAAAGATTTCCCTAGATATTTAGCACTCAAACTTAATTTGTTAATACATAAACCTGGAATTTTGAGATGAAAAATAACAGAATTTTTTTTAAGTTAATGAAAAGTGAGATGTGCAAAGAAATGAACAGTCCATGGAAAATGGGTTATATAATGTGCAGTGGCACTCCTGCACTCAGGATGCTGTTAGGAGGATCTCTGTGAGTGAGAGGCCACAATGAGACTACATAATAAAACCTGGCCTAGAGTGAGACACTACCTCAAAAAACAAACAAACAAACAAAAAAAAACACGTGATAATCATAAAGCCCCAAAAAAGTTTTTGGAAATAGCCCAAGAATCACAGTAATTAAAAATAAATCTGTGCTAAAACTTCCAAGTAGCAGGAAAAGTTGCTAGACATTGTTTTAAAATACAAAATCATACTATGGAAATTGTATATGATAACTTAAACAATATTCAAATCGTAATACATCTAAAATTTAAATGTAAGAATGAAAAATTATGTCATCTTAACCACGTTTAGAGAAGCATATGAAGGTGGAAATTCCTATAAAAATCAATAAAAGGTTTCAATGCGTGTTGTGTGGTAAAACCTTTAATAACAACACTTGGGAGACAGAAATAGGAGGATAACTGTGAGTTAAAGGCCAGTCTGGGACTACAGAGTAAGTTAAATGTCAGCCTGGGTAGAGTGAGACCCTACATCAAAAAAATCTATAGGGCTGGAGAGATGGCTTAGCAGTTAAGTGCTCGCCTGTGAAGCCTAAGGACCCCGGTTCGAGGCTCACTTCCCGAGGTCCCACGTTAGCCAGATGCACAAGGGGGGGACATGTGTCTGGAGTTCGTTTGCAGAGGCTGGAAGCCCTGGCGTTCCCATTCTCTCTCTCTCTCCCTCTATCTGTCTTTCTCTTTGTGTCTATCGCTCTCAAATAATAATAATAAAAAAATCTATAAAAGGATCCAGGCATGGTGGTACATACCTTTAGTCCCAGTGCTAAGGAGTCAGGAGGCAGAGGTAAAACGATCTCACCATCGAGGCCACCTAGAGATTACATAGTGAATTCCAGGTCAGCAGGAGCTACAAGGAGACCCTACCTCAATAAATAAATAAATTAATTAATAAATAAATTAATTAGTTAATTAATTCTGCAAAGGGATGGAGGGATGGTTTAGCTAGTAAGGTGTTTGCCTGCAAAACCAAAAGACCCTGGTTTGATTTGCCAGGACTCACATTAGCCAAATGCACAGGAGGCACATGTGTTTGGAGTTCATTTGCAGTGGCTGGAGGCCCTGGCCAGCACCTGCCTCCCCCAACCTCGTCTTTCTCATTCAAATAAATAAACAAAAATTTAAATATCCAAGAAACAAAATTTTTAAAAAATGGTCTCAAACTCTTTGCCAACTATGTATCTGAGAGGGGAGGATTGTGTGGAATCTTTTATTTTAATAAGAAAAAACATCGAAAAATTACACACTAGATTAAACAAAGCATCCAATCAATAAGTGGGCAAACTAATTGGACAGATAGGTTCTCAAATAATGAAATACATATGGCCAATAAGATCTGGGTGTGGTGGCACATGATTTTAATTCCAGCCGTTGGGAGGCAGAGGCAGGAGGATCACTGTGAGTTCAAAGCCACCATGAGAATACAGAATCAGTTCAGATGAACTGTGCTATGCTGAGACCCGACCTCAAAAACAAAGAAACAAATAAACAAGCCAATATATTAAAAATATTCAATATATTTAGCCATCAGGGAAATGCAAATTAAAACCTCATTGAGATTTTATATCACCCTAGTCAGAATGGATATATATATTTTATAAATTTCCATTTATTTGCACATGTGACCATAGCAGGGTCTTTCTACTACAAATGAGAAGTGCCCATGCAGTTTTATTTGGAGCCTACAAAATTGAACCTAGACCAGCAGGCTTTACAAGCAAGTGCCTTTAACCACTGAGAAGTCTCCCCAGTCCCAAGAATAGATAATATTAATAAAACAAATGACAACAAATGTTGGCAAGCATGTGAGGAAAAGAAAACCATATGTGCTGCTAGTGAGAATACAACCTAGTGCAGACACTATGGAGGGTCCTCAGAAAACTGAAAATGGGAGGACAAATTTAAGGTTTCAAAATTTACCCCTAATAATACTCAACATTTATTACCTAATATTTTTGCCTTCCTAAGAAATACTCCAGACTTCCACATCATGCCCACACACATCAGTGAAATTTCCACCTGCTGAGGGCGAGGGGATCTGACCTATTTAAATGAGTCCTTTCAGAGAGGGTTTTGAGGTAAGAAACAAAAGGCTGAGAAACTCAGCTTGGGCTACAGTATTCTTCTGACCTAAGGAGAGCAAATACTCATGGTGCGGATTGCTTGTAGGAGCCACACAGAAAAGAACTATTTATTTAGCTGTCTCCAACCAACAGCTGGCAAGAAAATGAGTTAGTTCTACAGCTCTATAACTATAAAGAGATAAATTGTGTGTGTGGGGGGGGGAGTGATGGAAATAAACACACTGAAGGGAGAAGAGTAATTCCTCAAATGAAAATCATAGCCCTGAGCAGAAGCTTTATCTAACCTATACTCAACCTGAACACAATTATGGTTTTCTGCCACACAGCATTAAGAAAGGAATGTCAGCTTGATGTTATAGGCAAATATCAGATCAGGGAAACAAACAAATGAAAGTTTGTTCTTAAAAGCACTTATATGTGAGAGCAGAGAGCTAGGGACCTGGCTCAGCCAGTGAGGGCATTTGCTGTGCAAGTGGAAGCACCCCACAGGGGGTCTGATGGGGCCAGGGCTGATTCTCTAGGACCCACATGAAGAGCTGGTAAAGCGCCTTGTGTGGCCAGGCATGTCTGCAACCTGAGGACTGTGGGAGCAGGGGTCAGAGAAATGCCACAGCTGACTGGTCAGCCAGTCTGAGGGAAAACTGCTGTTCCAGGTTCAGAAATTCAGTCTCAAGGAAGCTTGTGGCTGAGAGATACAGAAATTGCCCTCTGGCCTCCACATGCACATACACAGGGCACATGTTTCAGCACACACACACCTTCCCTGTCAGGTCTACAACATACACATACTACACTTCACACATACCACACCATACACACACTACACTCTACACACACCATACCCCCTACCCACACACAAACTTTTAAGTATTTTTATTTATTTATTTGACACAGAGAAAAAGAGGCAGATGGAGAGAGAGAATGGACAAATCAGGGCCCAGAGCCACTACAAATGAACTCCAGATACATGTGACCCCTTGTAGTTAGATGGGTCATGGGGAATGGAGTCTGACCTCTAGGTCCTAAGGCTTCAATGGCAAGCCTTTAACTGCTTAGCCATCTCTCTAGCCCTTCACACACACGATTCTTAAAAACACTAGTTAACTAGAAAAGCATTTGCAGGAAGCTTAGGCTGGTGTTGGCTATCAGGTATAGTCAGAGCAAGTGGGTCAGAATTTTTTTGTGGCTGATTATCAAGGAAGTGACAAACATTGTTAGGTAATAAACATGAAAAGGGGCAGGATAGATGACTTAGTGCTTAAGGCACTTGCATGCAAAGCCTCAGGACCTTGGTTTGATCCCTCAGAACCCAGGTAATCCGGATGTACGTACGTGGTGATACATGTGTCTGTAGTTCTCTTGCAGTGGCTACAGGACCTGGTGTGCCCATTCTCTCTCTCTCTCTCTTCCTCGCCCTCACTCCCTCCCACCCTCCCTCTGCCTCCCCCTCTCTCTCATAAATAAATACATATTAAATAAATGATTAAAAATACTTTGAAGAAATAAAGGGAATAAAGAATTTGTGAGGGCCTACTATGTGACCCCCAATATATGACACTCTTTCAATTAATCCTCATAACAACTTTGACACAGGATGTTTAGCTCCACTTTTACTCACTAAGCAAACTATGCTGAGAGTTAAAATAACTGATGTCTCATAATTTTAACATGGCAGGGTAAGGGTTGCCAAGCAATTCTTTCTCTGAACTCAGAGGTCCTTCTAGAATATAGTCAGGCTTACTGATTAATCAAAAATGCCTAAAACACAAACGATATTCAAGAAAGGTGAATACAAAGAGAGGATGTGCGAAAAGTACTCTCTCTTCTACTCTAGGGAGTAGGAGAACATATTGTAATTCACACTTGGAATAGAACTAACTTAAGGAAACCTGTCACAGGAATGGGCACCACAATGAATTTTGTATTTGTAAAAAATATCACCTTGATTTATAAATCAGTTTGCTCTTTAATTCCTTTCCTCTTAATGTTGGATGTTGGTCAAATCACATGATTAATCACAGCAGTGAAGATAGAACTAGCAATTCAAAATGTTAATTGTAGAACTGTAGGTACCCTTACATACCATTCTGCTCTACAATAAACTATATAAATTCCAATGACTTGTCGGTTTCTTGTCATTTTCCTCTTGAAACCTTTACAAATATACTAGCAAATAACTGTTCATTGCAAAAACTCAATGCTCTTCCTAAACCTACAGATGAATATGTAATCCATTATCATTAATAGTTCCAAAGTCCCACCATAACATATGTCTGATATTTCTAATTTTCCAAATTAAAATCCAAAATAAGCAAAGGAGAGGTAATTAAGACCAAGGCATAACTTTTTTATTAAAAAAACATAAAAATCATAGAGAAACTACTGAAACAAGTGCTGATGAGATCAATAAAATTCATCTTCTCAGGGACTCATTACAAAAAGGGAATAAAAGCACAAATTATCACTATCAGTGATGTGAAAGATTCAATATAACCTTTATAATGGGTTAAATAATCATTTGAGAATGTCGAAAACAAATTTCAAAAAGGTCACTCAAAAAGAAATAAATAATTAAAGTGGCCCTATATCTACTAAGGATATTGAGTTTATACTTTAAAACACTGTCCTACAGAGATAACTCTCTAGATCTGGATGGCTTTCCTGATGAATTATACAAATAATTAAAGAAAACTAATACAAAATCATTCACAAAAGTAAAGAAGAAGGAAACTTTCCTAGAGGATATTGAAGTAATAATTGTTCTGTATCACAAATGAGAGAGAATATGACAAAGAGAGAAAAAAAGAATGGGAGAGGAAGGAAAGTAAAGGGAGGGAAAAGATGAGGAGAAGAGAAGAATCATGGTCACAAATACTTTTGTTTGTTGGTTGGTGTTTGAAAGGTAGCGTTTCCCTCTGTCCCCGACTAACTGAGAATCCACTACGTAGTCTTAAGGTGGTCTCAAACTCAAGATGATCCCCCTACCTCTACCTCTAAATTGCTAGGATTAAAGGCCTGTGCCCATGATTGGCACAGATACATATCTTTAATCATACTTTTATGAAATTAAATTAATAACAATAAAAGAGATCATATCTAATAGCTTGTGGAATCATCTCCAAAATATGAGGTCAATTTGACATTTGTATATCAGGCAATGTAATTTATTCTATCCATATGATCACTAAATAACTCAGGAAGAAGTTTTAACAAATAAAAATGCATGTCCATACCAAGTATGTTTCTTAGCATTCATACCAAGTGTATGAAAATGTCCTAAATAGGAATAAGGGCATCTTAGAAAACCCACAACTGACATCACTAGTAAGACTGAATGCTTTGGTCCAACACTAATAAAAAGACAAGGATGGGTAATCTTACAACTTCCATGCCACACTAATCCAGGGAGGTTGCTATTTGTCATAAGACATTACAGTGTATTAATATTCAGAAATAAAAAGGATGAAATGACAGTGTTCAAAACATGGGTAAATATCAGAATAATTATGATCAGTACAAAAGAACTGGGTAGAAAGTGAAATGACTGCTGCATGATTGCATTGAAAGAAACTAGAAAATAGGGCTGGAGAGATGGCATAGCGGTTAAGCGCTTGCCTGTGAAGCCTAAGGACCCCGGTTCGAGGCTCTGTTCCCCAGATCCCACGTTAGCCAGATGCACAAGGGGCACACGCGTCTGGAGTTCGTTTGCAGAGGCTGGAAGCCCTGGCGTGCCCATTCTCTCTCTCTCCCTCTATCTGTCTTTCTCTCTGTCTGTTGCTCTCAATTAAATAAAATAAAAAATAAATAAATAAATAAATAAATAAATAAATAAATAAAAGAAACTAGAAAATAGAGAGGCTTCCCTGCATAAGGGTTCCAAACAAGGAAACATAAAAGAAAACAGGAGACAATTTTTGTGGGTAATGGAAATGTTCGTTATCTTCATATTGATGACAATCTCATACCTCTCAAATTTGTCAAAACTTAATTGATAGTGCAATTTAAAGGATAGCTTTGGGGCTGGAGAGATGGCTCAGCTGTTAATGTGTTTGCCTATGGTGGAGCAGAGCCTGATAACCCAAGTTCAACTCTCCAGTGTTCACATAAATCCAGACGCCCGAAGAGCTACTATGTGACTGGAATTCCTTTGAAGCAGGTAGAGGCCCTGATATGCCCATTCTCTCTCTCTCTCTCTTTCTCTCTTTCTCCCTCTCTCTCTCTTTTCTCTGTCACTCTGTACTTGCAAATGAATAATCGGAAAAAAAAAATTAATCTTATTTTACTTTTTCTCAATTTTTAAAAACATTTTCCATGATTATAAAAAATATCCCGATAATACCCTCCCTCCCCCACTTTACCCCTTTGAAATTCCATTCTCCATCATACCCCCTCCCCATCTCAATAAGTCTCTCTCTTATTTTGATGTCATGATGTTTCCTTCTCTTTTGGTGGTCTTGTGTAGGTAGTGTCAGGCATTATGAGGTCATGGATATCCAGGCCATTTTATGTCTGGAGGGAGCACATTGTAAGGAGTCCTACCCTTCCTTTGGCTCTTACATTCTTTTCACCACCTCTTCAGCATTAGACCCTGAGCCTTGGAATATGTGATCGAGATGTTACTCAATATTCCAGTCACTTCTTTCCAGCACCATGTTACCTTCTGAGTCATCTCAAGGTCACTGCCATCTGAAAAGATAAGATTCTCTACCCAAAGTGAGAGAGGCATATTGCTGAAAATATTTTTTAAAAGTATAGGATATAGGATAGTTATGTTCTTATGTATAATTCCTAGTAGAATTGTACCTCAATTGAGAAATAATTGTTTATACTTAGAAAAATAGAAGATAAATGAACTAACTTCTTGTCTTTGTCTGGGATGCATAATGATAGATAGATACATAGATGGATACATTGACTGATAGAGAGATAGATAGGTAGATGATAGATAGATAATAGACAGATAGTTGATAGACAGACAGACAGATACTTTCCCACAGTCCACCAGGATGACAGCATCCACAGGTCTAGATTCCACAGAAAGGATTTATTACTTCCTGAAATTACACCCTGCAGATTTCCTATCACAGCTTCTCTGACTTATTATTTTTTACTTAATGTTCACTACTGTATCTTCTTTTCTGTGTTCTTAGTTTGAGATTAGCATATTCCTCCAGCTTCTCCATCCTAGCCAGTAGTCTCAAGTGTAGGTTAAAAACAAACAAATGGCCCTAGAAGCCTAATATAGTTCTTACAATAAAAGCAAGCCAGAAATTTCTTCCAAGAGGTTCTGTAATAAGAAATCTGTGGGGAAAACAAAAGTCTTAAATCATCTCAATAGATGCAGCAACCATGAAAATATCTTTCTGTTGAACCGACCAATAGAAAGACAGCTTCTTCAGGGAAACAGCCTGAGTGGCTCTCCATTGCCCAGTAAGGTTCAATGTAGACTGAAAGATCATTCTGGTATGTTACTTTTGCATGGCATAGAGCTAGGTTGTGTTATAAGAGCTCACTTTGAAATTAATTTTTTCTTCTAATGTATTTTTGATAATTTTTCCTCTAATTTTTTATCTTAGTTTTACTTGACACATAACATGAAAATGGGATATAGTGTTGTATATATACTCTAGCTTATTTCACTCAACAGAATGTCCACCAGTGACATTTATGTTGTCACAAATAATAAATAATAGAATTCCATTCTTTGTGAGGGTGAAGTATATATGTATATATGTTTATATGTATGTATGTATATATGTGTATGTGTATGTGTGTGTGTGTGTATACACACACACACACACACACACACACACACACACATACATATATATATATATATGAATATATGTATTTATGTATACTTCACCCACACAAAGAATGGAATGATTGACATACAGAATGGTAAAAATTTAAATTAGAGTAAAAGTAATAAGAAGTAAAAATTAGTGGAACTATAAATGACAAATATATAAAACACCCACTAACCAAAAAAAACCTACCTTCCTAAACACCAACATAATTTTTTGTTTTCGTTTTTATTTTTATTTATTTATTTGACAGCAAAAGTCAGAGAAACTGGATGATAGAGAGAGTGAGAGAGAGAAAGGACATGCCAGGGTCTCCAGCCACTGCCAACAAACTCCAGATTCATGTGCCTCCTTGTGCATCTGACTTATGTGGGTCCTGTGGAAAGGAGCCTCAAATCAGGGTCCTATAGGCTTCTCAGGGAAATGCTTAACTGCTAAGCCATCTCTCCAGCCTGACCAATATAATTTTTAAAAAGCAAGAAATGCCAAATAAAGACAATAACCACTACATACAATAATTTTTCTTTAATAGATGAATTAAACCCACTCACATTTATTGATATGGTTAATTCCTGTGATTTTTAACCCTTTTCTTTTATATGGTTTATTTGCTTACTGTCTTTATTTGGTGTTTTTTGGACTATCCTTTGTTTTGAGTTTCTTGGAAGTGTCACTTCTCTACAGCACCCTTGGCATGGTGTTCTTGAGAAACATGACGGCTAACTAATGTGATCATTTCTTTAGATGAGGGTGGGGGAAGGACCTGTTAATCCTCAGGATACAGAAAATCAGGATTTTCTGTATCTTCTAAGACATGGATCACAATTCGTCTTCAAAATTCCTAGCCATGGCATTCAGTAAGGATAAATGACTTTTCTCTTATGCATAGAAATAGTTTTTACACTACAGTTTTAAACTGTTTATAATGTATAAACTGTTTATAATGTTATAATGATTTTACAATGGCCTTTCTTTGTCTGCAGACCACTTTACTTTATGTGCTGACCCTTTGTACTATTTTTCTTATTTTCAACTTTTTTGCTGCTTCTCCAACCTCAATTCCTAAGATCAGATTTGTATTTAAGTCCGTTCTCTCTTGATCCCTTCAAGTTACATATTAAGTTTGTTTTCGAGCCTAGTCATAGTTTATTATATTCTTTCCATTTCCTTTAGACTTTCTCATCTTTAGCATGTGTATGTAGAGGAAGCTCATGTGTGTTTGTATTTGTGTACATGTACATACATGTGACTGCATGTGGAGGGCAGAGCTGCATGTGTTTTAAACTCACTTTTTAAATTATTATTTTTTTCTTTTTTTATTAATTAGTTCTGTAGTGAGTGAATACAGTCAATTTGGGTCCATTATTATACTCATCCATGACTTACCTCACAGTTATGGGTAGGATAAATGTCTCTGTATATCTTGCTCCAACACATGGCTCTGACATTCTTTCTGCCCCCTCTTCTGCAAAATTTCCTTGAGCCGTGTTGGGTTCATTTTTGGTCTGCTTCAGTGATGAGGTGTTGGGGGGTCTCTGGGTCTATGGATCTCTGATTTGGTAGGAGTTGATTTTTCTCTGGGTTGATCTCCTTCCCCCTTGTGCTGGTACCTGGGTCACCAAGAAAACAGCACCCTTCCTTGTTTTGCCAATTGTTCTTAGTTTCAGCCAGGGCACTTTCAAGGTATGATGGGTAGCTCTCTCCTTGGGATTTATATCTATCTGAAAAAGAGAGGCAGATTCTCCAACAGAGGGTATGTTTTCTCCAGACAAATGAGATAACCCTTACTTTTTTATAGAGAATTTAATATGTGTAGGCCCTCTTGATTGGTGGTAGTTTTGATAACTGAGAGCAGGCTTATGTTTGGATATGGTTCTTACTTGTTTTCCAGCTCCAAGTAAGGGTCCCATACCATTGAGGGGATCACAGTTAGCTCAATCAGGAGCAGTTGGTATCCCACCATGGCTGTGTGCCACTATTGCACTTATGTGAGCACCATGACAGGTTATTTGCCGCTAAGTCGATTACACCATGAATTGCTTGGACAGATATTTGCCATTTTCTCCCCATCACCCAAGTAGCACCTTCTGGCACTAGACACACTGACTGTTTGGGGACTGACTCATCCAACTTCCAGCCATGCCATTCCATTTTACGTGTCAACCACATAGGGTGTCTTCAGCAGCAGGATCTTACCACTAAATGTTGGTGGGTCACCAAGTACTCTGACAGAAATCTTTCTTTCTTTTAGGAAACCTTATAGGTCTCTCTGATCAAAAGCTGATTTTGTATGATAACCACATGCTGGTACTGGGAGTTACAGGTCAGAGCCCACTAAGAAAAGGAAGAAAAAGATAACAAATATAAAAGAGTTAGAGAGAAGAGAGAGAGAGAGGTGGGGGAGAGATGGAGAGAAGCTGTACAAGATTAAGGTCAGTCTTCATCATACCCTCTCCAGTGTCTTGTGGCTCAGATGTTCCCTCTAAGGGCCTTATGAAGGTTCATCTATTTGGTCTGCCTTTTAGGAGGTAGGATTTTATGGTACCATTCCCGTTGGGGTTGAGATTTGTGTTTCCCACCCCCTCTGTTGCCCTCCCTCCCTCCTCACCCATCCTATAGACTAGTCCATGAGATGCTTGCTGAGTATGTAAGACATCTTGGGTAGATTCAGGCTAGGTAGTATAATGAGATTTTTTTTTCTGTGATAGGGTAAGTGCACGGAGAATGATCTGTTACAGGTTCAATCATTTTTCCTCAAATTTCATTGTGTCATTTTTTTCTTACTGCTGTAGAATTCCATTGTGCAGATATACCACAGCTTAGTTATCCATTCTTCTAGTGATGGACATCTGGGTTGATTCTAGCTCTTAGCTATTATGAATTGAGCCGCTACAAACATGGTTGAGCAAATCTCTTTGACCTGTGGTTTGATACTTGTTGGTTATCTAACTGACAGGCCTAATCTCTAGAATCCATAAAGAACTCAAAAATCTAAACAGTAAAAAGTCAAACACTCCACTCACAAAATGGGGCAAAGGGCTGTACAGGCAGTTCACAGAGGTAGAAATACAAATGGCAAACTAACCCTTAAGACAGGGATGTCCCCTCTCACCTTTACTCTTCAATATAGTACTGGAAGCCCTCGCTCAAGCAATAAGACAGGAGAAGGAAATAAAAGGGATACAATTTGGAAAGGAAGAAGTTAAGCTACCTCAATTCACTGATGACATGACTATATATGTAAGAGACCTGAGATACTCCATCCTAAAGCTCCTGAAGGTGATTAATTCCTATTGCAAAGTTGCAGGATACAAAATCAATGCACAAAAATCAGTAGCCTTTCTATATGCAAATGACAAAGATACAGAGAAAGAATTAAGGGACATGGACCCATTTTCAATAGCAACAATGAAAATAAAATACCTTGTAATAACCAATGAAGTGAAAGATCTTTAGAATGAAAACATAAAAACACTCAAAAAAGAATTTGAGGAGGACTTGAGAAAATGGAAAGATCTCCCATGCTCCTGGAAAGACAGAATCAACATTGTGAGGATGGCAATCCTACCAAAGGCATTATGAAGATTTAATGCAATTCCACTGAAAATCCCAAGGGTTTTTCACATAGATAGAAAAAAAAGATCTTAAATTACTATTATTATTATTTTTTGAGAAAGGGACTTTCACTGAATCTGGCACTTGCTGACTCAGCTACAATAGCCATCCATCAAGTCCTGGGATCCTCCTATTTCTACCTCCAAGCTGGGATGCTGGGATCACACATGCACAGCTCTAAGGTTTTCATGTGGGTGGTGGGAATTCCAACTCAGGTGCTCATGTTCGTGTTGCAAGCAGTTTACTGACTGAGCCACCTCCACCATCTCTGGTTATTTGCTTTATTTATTTACATTTACAATTCTCAGCTACAAGTATTAATAATAACTTCAAAGGCTATTTTAGATTATTTCAAGTTGAAGGTATATACTATTTTCTTTTAGCACATTATTGATTTTTGAAGACTCTTGATAGCTGAAATATTATATTAGTATTTTCTGTTATCTTTTGCCAGTAGCTCTGCATGGAGTCAGTTTTGTTTCTTGATTTCAGAAGAATCAGAGAGGAAGCAAGAGAGAAAGACTGAGAGTAAATGATAATTGGACCACCAGGGCCTTTAGACATTAAAAACAAACAACCAATGTATGTGCCAATTTATGCTATCAGGATTAAAGTGGGTACTAGGGACTTGAACATGGATAGTTAGGCTTTGCAGCCCCTCTAAGTTATTTTTTAAACAATGGTGAACTATTTGAACGACAAGTTAAGCATATATATTTATGAGGATATCTTTATGTTGCTAAGAAAACATTTTTCTTAGAAATACCAAGAGGAGTTGATTACTCTGCATCAATGCCTATACTTTCACATTATCACAACATTCTGTTTCCAAAGTGCTTATCAGTACAAGTTACTGCTTCATAAGATGCATTAAATGCAAAGATTTAAAAATAGAGGCTGGGAGATGTCTCTGTGGTTAAAGACACCTGCTTGCACATCTAGCCAGCCCTGGTTCAATTCTCACATAAAATACCCACATGAAGCCAAATACACAAACAGTTCATTTGCAGTGGCATGAAGCCTTGGAGTACCCATGACTGCTATCACCTCTCTTTTCTGCTTAAAAGTAAGTGAATATGTGTTTATTCATTTAAAACAAATTTAACTGTAAACCTAAGAGATTTTCATCCTTGAGTGGAGAGTAGGCCTTTGTGGGTGAGTCCGTTGCACTCAACGCTGTGTATATTGGTCTAGCTGATGAGGACAAAAGGCCAAAGACCTGCTGTCTGTATGACAGATTATCAAATGTGCTGACAAATTGGAGTTCGTGTGATTGAAAAATGCACAGGGGGAGGGGAGGATGGCATAGGGGTTACAGTGCTTCCTGTGTAAAAACATGAGGACCCGAGTTCAGATTCACCTCAACCATGTAAAATAATGGGCATGGTAGTGAGTACCTATAATCCCAGTTACAACAAGACAAAACGGGCTCTGGGCTTGCTGGCTAGTTCGTCTAGCCCAAGTTGTAGCTCTAGGTTTAGTTCAAGACTCTGTCTCAAAACAAGAAAAGAAAAATAGGATGAAGAGAGATAGGTATCCACACTTGGCCTCCACACACACTTTTATGCATCCATATACATATATGAACATATATGCTCATGCATGCACATGATAAACATCTTGAAAAAAACACATAGAGCATAAGACAAAAGGTTAACTCTAGGTGTGTGTAGTACTTTGTAGGCGATATCTCATGGGAATGGCTTCTAGAATGGAATTACTGAAATGAGAACACATGAGTAACATGTGTATGATTGTGACTTAGGTCAGGTTTCCTAACCCACTTACATCTCTACTAGGCAGGCAGTGCAGAGGACCTGAGTTGCTCAACACTCACCATGTCTGTGTGCTACAAACCCCTATTCCTTTCCAACCCATCTCCCATCCTCTGGGTGTGTGGTGCTATGCTTCTCCCACAGTCCCCTTCCTGATCTAATACCTCCTTTGGCCTGTAACGTGTGGAAGTCTTGTTAGAAATACACCATGGGTATTTTCATTCTTCTGAATCCAACAGAGTGTCTCACTATTTTAAAAGAAATCTAAATCTGCTTCAAAAGTAGACAAAGAATTTTGCAAGAATTCAGGTACTTTGTGAATATGTCGCTTGTGATGTGTCATCTCAGATGGGACTCCACTTGGAAAGGAACAGCTTTCCTCTTTGTCTTATATTGCTAAGACAGTTAAGAGGTAAGAAGGCCACCCCAAAGTGCAAGCAAGGAATTTTATTGAGGCTATAGGGGACATTCTGTTTTTTCTCCTTTGCCCTTAAAACCTCACCTGAGGATGTGAATAGGTGCCTCTGGTCTTATCACTTTCTTTCTTGAGAAAGGAATGTAGAGGGATTGATCCCTTTCTCAGACAACCTGATCTCCTTCCTGGAAACTTGGTGTCTAGGCTGAAGCACTCAGAAAAATCTCTTAAGAGACCCCAGACATCAAAATAAAAGAGAGACCAGTTGAGAGGGGAGGAGATATGATGGAGACTGGATTGGTGAAGGGGAAAGTTGGAGAGGGGAGAGAAGTATCATGATTTATCATTTATAATTATGGAATTTATCAATAAAAAATATTTTAAAATACTATAGTGTTAGTCTGGAGGAGAGATTTTTCCATTTCCAGGAAACCCTTTCTGCTTTATAGGAACTATGTATCAATTTCTTCTCTTAAAGTCTGTAAACCTATTTCTCTGTAAGTTCTATAAGAAAGTCTTTTTAAATTTTATCCTCTGGTCTGTGTGTTTCATGTGTTGAAATCCATAAGATATAAATCTGGAAGGGCACTAATTCAGGGGAAGTTTTGTGTGACCATTAGTATCCAGCACCCTATCTCCTGAGTTCTTGCCACCCGAGAGCCTAGAAATGCTTTGGTTGACATTTAATTCCCATAGTGTGGCCATCTAAGAACAGCTACAACATCATCCTATTGTCTGGGGACCAAACCTTTGTGTAAGCATTCAGTTACTAAACTGTATTGGATTCATTTACCTAACCAGACTTCTTGGGCTGTAACTCCTTGGCCGGTAGGAAAACATGAATCACTGTCTATTCTCCACCAAGGAGAGAATAAGTAAGGGCTGAAGAGATGACTCAGAAATGAAGTGTGCTTCCTGTGCAACCCGAGGGACTAAGTGAGGCCTGAGAGTGCTCAGGTTTGGATCCCCTGGCCCCATATAAACATTGGAGTGTGGCCATGTGCGCTGGAAGGCCAGTCACACAAAGGGGAAGAGACACCAAAGAATCATCCAGGCTTATTAAAAACAGCAAACCCCATTATCAGTAAGAGACTCGGGCTGAAAACAGATGGGCAGGTTGATGAAGTGAAACATTTTTTTCCTGCCATTACCACAACAAGCAGCTCTCTCCCTAACTAGTGTATTAGTGTTTTGGATACCTCAATGATTTCATGTGTGTGTGTGTGTGTGTGTGTGTGTGTGTGTGTGTGTGTGTGTATGTATGTATACATATGTATATTTATGTATTATGTATTTATTTAAAGCGTTCCTACAGATTTTATGATTCTGTATTAAAGGTATTTTTCTGCAATTATAAAGAGTGAGAAATAAATAAATGCTTCTAACAGGAAGAGAGATAGTGAAGTAGAATATAACCCTAATTATTTTCCATTGAGCACATATCTTCTTGCCATGGGATGACCATAGATTTTGAAGGAATTGGCTTTATATACCCAGAGCAATTAGCCACTTGTTAGATGTGTATGTAGTCTACTGAATTGCGAGCAGGAATTGCCAAGTATGTACTTTTTGACAAAAAATCTGATACATATACAAGCCATATTTAGGAAAACAGAAATATGAATGAGACTAATCTGTATTGACAATGTTTAAAAATGAGTCCTGTCTAAATAGAAGCAAATCCACATTAAAAATCATCATGGTTTAAAAATATTTAACTTGAGGTGCTTAGATTAAAGAAGGCAATGAAACCGTCAGAGAATCTGAAAGAGTCTCAACCATGCATGGGTACATGGCTTATAATAGATAGTTATCATCAAAGACGATACAGTCATCAGAAATTGGACTGGGTGCTGGAGAGATGGCTTAGTTTAACATTCTTGCCTGTGAAGAAATGGTTACTTCCAGCTTCACCCTCAGTCACACAACTTGTGCATTCTCTCACCAAGAGGTACAGATGTTTCACTTCCTTGGTTAATGTTATTCCAGGGTGGTTTTGTTGTTGTTGTTGTTGCTATTGAAAAAGGGACTATGTCCCTTAGTGCATTCTCTGTGTCTTTTTCATTTGCATATAAAAAGGCTACTGATTTTTGTGCATTGATTTTGTATCCTGCTACCTTGCAATAGGAGTTAATCACCTTCAGGAGTTTTAGGATGGAGTATCTCAGGTCTCTTACATATACAGTCATGCCATCAGTGAGTAGAGCTAACTTAACTTCTTCCTTTCCAAATTGTATCCCTTTTATTTCCTTCTCCTGTCTTATTGCTTGAGCTAGGACGTCAAGATTTTTGAGTTCCCTATAGATTGTAGAGATTAGGCCTCTGTCAACTGGATTACCAGCAAATAATAAAACCATAGGCCAGAGAGATTTGCTCAACCATGTTTTTAATGGTTCAATTTGTAGTAGTTAAGAGCTGGAATCAACTCAGATATCCATCACTAGAAGAATGGATAACTAATATGTGATATATCTTCACAATGGAATTCTATAGAGCAGTAAGAAAAAATGACATAATGTAATTTAGGGAAAAATAGTTGAATCTGCCTGCTGAGGACCACAATACACTTCCTTACACAGTCCTTCTCTCATATCCTGGCATCACACATCCAGGAATGTACCATGGAAACAGTCATGGTAAACTGGATCAAGCTAAAATGTTTTTAAAATTAGGAGTCTTGGGATATGGCTCACTGACTTGCTTAACACCTGTAAGGTACCTAGACTCAATCCCACATATTGCCAGACAGAGACAAAAATAGAGGGAGGGAGGGAGGGAGGGAGGAAGGGAGGGGGATGGAGAGAGAGAGGAAGAGACAGAGAGAGAGAGGAAAAGAGATATAAATGGGGAAAGAAGACTAAAAGATGGCTTAGCCATTAAGTCACTGGCCTGTGGATCCTAACAGCACAGTTTATATTCCACAGTACCCATGCAAGCCAGATACACAAGCTGGTTCTTAAGTCTTGACTTCATTTGCAGAGCTACAAGTACTCATAAGCACATTCTGTCTCTATATTATTGGCCTGTTTTTCTCTATAACAAATAAAATATGTTCAAAAAAATGTAACATGGAGTGGGGGCTGGAGAGATGGCTCAGCATTTAAGACACTTGTGTGTGAAGCCTCAGGGCCCTTGTTGTATTCGCCATATCCCACATAAACCAGACACACAAAGGTGAGGCAAGTGCAGGAACACACATGGCCAGTAGTTGGCACAAGCTTCTGGAGTTTTATTCCATTGACTGAGACTCTGGGAATTTTCTCCCTCTCCCTCTGTCTCTCGTTTGTTCACTCTCTGTAACAAAAAAGAAATGGGGAGAGAGGGAATCATTTGCATTCTAGGAAATGGAAAAGTAGGCCCACTTAGAGTGGTACCTTACTCTAGCCTGACATGGCATGAGTTTGGTCCCTTCAACTGTCACCATAGACACCGCAGGCCAGATGAGTGTATGGGGCGCCACAAAGGCACACTCATCACAACATGCGCACTCCACATTACACACACAAGTGAGTAAAAGAGAAAAGGAGGGGCAGTGTTAAAGCCTAGAAAAGTGCAAATGCAAGTGGCCTTAGTTCGGTATGCAGCCTTAAGGAACACTAAGCGAGAGGCAAAGAGTTTCTGGAAATGATATTAGGCAGGCTACAAGGACTAGGATCATAAAATGTCTCATCTCGGCATCTCATGGTAAACATATTGATTGTCTGGGAAAGAGAGGCCACTACAGGTTTGCAAAGACATGATATAATCAGGGGCTATAAATGCAGCTCAGTTGGAAGAGTGTTTACCTAGCAAGTGAAAGGACCTAAGTGCAATCCAACATCAGCGTCTGGTGGTGCAAGCCTTCAATCCTAGCATTTTAATGTGGGGACAGCAAGATCAGAAGTTGAAGGACGTTCACGGCCATATGGATGGCTATGTAGCCAGTCACAGGAGAGCTTAGTCTAGAATCAATGTCGCAAGGAAGAAGGAAAAAGAAATAACATACTCAGACTTAAACATGAATAGGATATTCTGGCTAGTGTGAGAACAAAAGCACATTCGGAAAGGAGCAGTTGTAGTATCAGGAAAAGTAGTTGAGGTAACTGAAAGCTATGGGCGGCTTGGCCCATAGCAAAGTTGTGGCAGGGAATGACCAGGTACTGAAAGCATTTTGTAATGAGAAGGCCAGAGTTGCTGATCAATCACATGGACACTATGAGAACATAAACATAGTTAAGCACAACGCAACATTTTCTGCTTTTAGAAACATGAAACTGCCATCTACTAGGAGGTCTAGAGAGGAATGGTGGAAATAATGAAGAGTTGAGCACTTCTCTTATTTTATCCCACAGCCTTCTTGAACCTAGTGACTTTCCACTCAGTACTTTAATTGGACGGAAGACTCATGGCCACCTTTCCAAAGATCCCCTTTCGTATTATTCCATTTCTGGTTCATATTCCCACTATGGAGGGAAAAAAATGTCAATCATTAGTTTCAGAGGTTGAGATACTTTTTGTTTTTCCATCTTGTATGCCAAACATTGAGAATGACTGAATTTGCTTGAACAATTCAGTCTTCAGTTCTATGAGGACCTGGCCTGCCATAGAAAAAGCCTTGTAAATCCCTTTCTGCAAAAACTTTCATTTCTGCAAGAGGGTCAAACTAAAACCCAAGACCCAAAATGCCTGCTGAGGACCACAGTACACATCCTCACATAGCCCTCCTCTCATTTCCTGGCATCACACATCCCGGAATGTACCATGGAAACAGTCAAGATGAATGGGATCAAGCTAAAATGTCTGTGTATCTTGCAATCAGCTTACTTTTATTTTGAGGCTATGGATATGGCTCAGTGAAAGACAGCTTGCTTAGCACCTGTAAGGTCCCTAGGCCCAATCATATGTATTGCCAGAGACAAAAATAGAGGGAGAGAGACATGGAGAGAGAGAGAGAGAGAGAAAGAAAGAGAAAGAGGAAGAGAGAGAGAGAGAGAACAAGGGATATAAATAGGGAGAGAGGACTGAAAAGATGGCTCAGCTGTTAAGGCACTTGCCTCTGGAGACTAAGGACCCATGTTCTATTCTCCATAGCCCACGTAAACCAGACACACTAAGGTGAGGCAAATGCAGGAACAGACATGGCCAGTAGTTGGCACAAGCTACTGGAGTTTTATTCCATTGACTGAGACTCTGGGATGCGGATTTTCTCCCTCTCCCTCTTCCTCTCACTTGCTAGCTCTATGTAGCAAAAAAGAAATGGGGGAGAGAGAATCATTTGCATTCTAGAGAAAGAATCTGGTGGAACTGTGTTTGTTGCTAGCAATTTCATAGAAATATGGCTTCCCTAGTTGTACAACCACACTGATGAATGGTACAGGTTTGGTTTTTTTGTACTTTTTTTTTTTGTAAGCTTAGGAAAAAATATTAAGGGCATCTGGCTTAGCTACGTAAAACCTGCAATGCAAATAGCCTTGAAAGAAATATATAGCTTCCTCTTTGGCTTTGCAAAGGTTATAGTCTTCTTTGAATTCCAGATGTAAACAGACAAAGGCCATGTTTTTACTAGCATTAATGCTAGCATTTCCTTACCCTGACTTGCCAAATTTAAGATTCTGCCATTACTTTATTCCTCTGCTAACCATACTTTCTTTTTATTCACCTATTCCTGCCTTATCTCACTCCCAAAATCAGTGACTACCACTAAACATATTAACTTCTGCCTGGGGAAGCTAAATAAAGGAAGAAAAGGCTCAGGAAGAGGCCCAGCAGCTCTTCACCCAGAATTTGTGGGGAGGAACCTATTGGTGCAAAACTTCTTAGCTCCCATTAGCCTCACATGGGAACAACAATGGTAGTATCATCAGCAACACCAGTAACCAAAGCTAGCACATATGAATGTTGCTGCATACCCAGCCCATTCTCTATAAATCCACAAACTTGCCAAGCAGATTCTAATTCCTCACTTTCACAGATTAGAGAACTGAGGCAAAAGGCTATATGCAAAGCTGTTCATGACTACGCACTAGTAAATTATACAGGTTGAACCTGAACTAAGATTTGTGAGACTCCAAAGATCCTTGCTTCATTTATGACCTGGGTCACTCCTATTTATATCATTGTTTCCTTGGTTAGATGATCAAGACAAGGAAAATGTCTTCAGAAGGTAGGTAAAAAGTAAAGAAATCTTTCCAGTGACTGCTGCAGGTGCAACAGTGATGTGCAAGATTTGCATTACTTTGTCAAAATAGGGACACAAGTCTGTTGGGGAAAGTATAAACAAATCATTTGAAAATAGTTTGCTCCAAGCCAGGCATGGTGACTCATGCCATTTGTGCTAACACTTGGGAGGCTGAGGTAGAGGGATGGCCAGGAGTTCAAGTGAGACATTGTCAACCTTTGGGTGATAAAAGTAAACTGAAAGTGGCTAAAGATGAGAGATGTCCTTGACCCCATGGGGAGATGCTGGTTATTCCTTACCTCTTTCTACCCAAAGGAATCACTGCAGCCTCTGCTTTTTAGAGGCTAAAAATGTTCCTCTTTCCTTATCCCTTCTTCCCTAAACGACTTCCCATTTCCCTAGCAGAGAGAATCACTCCCTTTACTGGAAATGTAAATGGATTTACTCTCTTTCCTGAAATCCTGATCCTGCCTAGACCCTTGAGACGGGGCTGGACTGACCAATTCAGTTCCTACACAGTAATCCCCCACACAAGACCACAATCACGGTTGCTAGATAGGTTTTCCTATTTCCAGGAACCCCCTCCTGCCTCCTCACTCGTGCACTCTCTTCTTCCCTTCTCTTCAGCTCTACAGGCTCTACCTCCATAAGCTCTATAATAAAATATTTATAAACTTAACGCCCTGGTCTGTGAATATTATTCAACAAATTTATAAGACCAGAACACCTAGGCCACTGACCCTGTGGAAAAGCTTCAGGCACCTTAACCTCTTAGTTATGGCCCATCCGAATACAGAGAAATGTTCAGTTGCTCTCAGCCCCAATTTAAGTTCCCATATCACAAGGCCATCCCGGAACTTCAGAGTGAATCCAGGACAGGTCAGCTTCAGATAGGATGACATTCTATATCAAAAAAATTACAAACAGGTCTGGAGAGATGTCTTAGCAGTTAAGATGCTTGCCATCAACGGCTAAGGACCCAGTTTGAATTCCTTAGTACCCACGTAAGCCAGATGCACAAGAAGACACATGTGCTGCAGTTCATTTGCAGTGGCCAGAAGCTCTATAATGCTCATTCTATCTTCTCTCTCTCTCTCATTCTTTCCTCTCTCTTACATAAGTAAAGAAATAAAATCTTTTTTAATAAAAATTTTTTTAAAAACTACAAAAAACGAGTTTGCTCCAACAGGGAACATTTTTTTCAGAAGTTGTATGAGTTGATGACAAGACACTAAGGTACCGGCATTAGCAACAGATCTTTAGGTGACAAGGAAGTGACATCACATTTGAGAGTGTAGAGGATCTCTGTCCTCTGGGGATGACTGACCACTGTCATCTTGAATCAGAGCAGCTGTGATCATGTGAGCCAGAATCTTCACCAGAACAGGCCTACCAACATTCCCTCTTAGAAGGGAGGGTGGTCATCAGACCCTCACCTGAGATTCCAGCCTCCCCTCCCATCTGGCCACAGCTTAATGTGGTCCTGAGGGTAATGAAAACTGACAGGAGACAGAAGCTTGATGAGGGCTTGGAACTGCAGATGCAGCTTCTCAGAGTCATCACCCATGTGGGGCAGAGCTACGCAGTGACAGTTCCAGCTGCTTCCAAGTCACATGTGCTTCTCTAAGTAGCTTCAGTAAATGCATTAGTTCACGAAGGAGGAAATGCATGGAATCATCTTTGGTTTCTCCATTTCCTGTCTGGGATTAAAAGATAGTTCTTATGTTGCCCCAAGAAAATTAATTCGATGGGTATTAATCTCTTTTGTAATATATTCACGTTTATTTTCATTTTATTTTAGAATGAGAGGGAAACAGAAAGGTAGAGAGAGAAAAAATACAATGGATGCACCAGGGCCTTCAGCCACCACTAACGAAGTCCAGATAGAGAGACAGAGAGAGTGGGTGTGGTGTTAGAATCACTAAAATAAAGCCCACACCTTGAATATTTGTCATCTGAAATATTCACATAATTGGGAATTTCAATTGCCTCAGTCTTCCATAAGCACACTTCCGTTTTCCACAGGAGCAAGACCTCTCCCACAGCCACAGTGATAACAGTAGCTCTGACTCACCCACCATCACAAGTTGGCTTCCCCTTGAAGCATGGGACAGGGCCCTCCACCTGGCTTTCATGTCTGCTTTCCAGCTCCATCAACCCTCCTCCAAGGGTTCATCCTGTTCATGGCTTCCCTTTGCTCTGTGAATCCTGCCTTTCCAGTTCTTTGTGATCATGGTTCTCTTTCCCTTCCCCTTTACTTCCTAGGTGCTGTCTGCCCAGTCTGTCAAAAGTGCTTCGTGATGGGGTTTGCACATATGGCTCAGGGATTAAGGTATTTGCCTGTAAAGCCAAAGGAATTCCATTCTATTCCCCAGGACCCAAGTAAACCAGATGCACAAGGTAACACATGCAACTTGAATTCTTTTTGGAGTGGCTATAGGCCCTGGTGGACCCTTCTCTCTCTCTCTCTCTCTCTCTCTCTCTCTCTCTCTCTCTCTCTCTCTCTCTCCCCCCCCTTCCTGTCCCTCCCTCCCCCCTCCCCCCTCCCTGTTGTCCATCTCTTTCCCTATGTCACTCTCTCAAATAAATAAATACAATTTTAAAACAACGCTTGGGAGCTGGAGAGATGGCTCAGATGTTAAAGTGCTAGCCTCCAAAGTCAAAGGACCCAGGCTTGATTCCCCAGGAACCACATAAGCCAGAAGCACAAGGGGGCACATGCATCTGGAGTACATTGTCAGTGGCTAGAGGCCCTGGTGTGCCCATTCTTTCTCTCTCTTTTTTAAATACATACATGAACACCTTGCCCTCTTCTATATCTTTCTTGCAAATAAATAAATAAAAATAAAATATTTTTTAAAATGCTTCTGAGGGGCTGGACAGATGGATCAGTTGTTAAGGCACTTGCCTGGAAAGCCTACCAATCCAGGATCCATCTCCCAGCATATCTATGTAAAGCCATATTCACAAAGTAGCAGAGTTTTCTATTGCTGAAGGCCCTGCAAAGCCCATTATATCTGTCTATCTCACTTTTCTCTCTGTTTCTCTGCTTGCAATTTAAAAAAATAAAAACACTGGGAAAAAAACTGTTTGGAGGACTTCTGGTTAAGATGGCGGCATAGGAACCATGCCAAAGCAGTCTGGAGGGGGGGGGAGGAAAAAAAAAGAAAAAGAAAAAGAGATAGATAGATAGATAGATAGATAGACAGATAGACAGATAAGAGACACAAATTATTAAACTTAGAGATGAAAAAGGCAGCATCACAAGAAATGTTAGAGAAATTCAAAAGATCATAGGGACTTACTATATGAATACATACTCCACTAAGTTTGAATATCTGAAAGAAATGGATGGTTTTCTTGATTTATATGACCTAGCTAAATTAAATCAAAATGTGGATTAATCACTTAAATAGACTTGTAACAAGTATGAAGATCCAGGACAATATCAAAGATTTCCCAACTATAAAGAGCCCAGGCCCAGGTGGATTCACTGATGAATTTTACCAGACCTCTAGGGAAGAACTAACACCAATGGTAGTTAAACTTTTCCATAAAATAGAAAAAGAAGAAATCCTACCAAATTCCTTCTACAAAGCCACCATTACCATGATACAAAACCACACAAAGAGCGGGGCATGGTGGTGCATGTCTTTAATCCCAGCACTCGGGAGGCAGAGGTAGGAGGATCGCTGTGAGTTCGAGGCTACCCTGAGACTCCATAGTGAATTCCAGGTCAGCCTGGGCAAGAGTGAGACCTTACCTCGAAAAACCAAAAAAAAAAAAAAAAAAAAAAAAAAACAAAGAAGGAAAATTACAGACCAATCTTCCTCATGAACATAGATACAAAAATTCTCAACAAAATACTGGCAAACAGAATTCAATAATGTATCAGAAAGATCATTCAACCTGACCAAGTAAGCTTTATCCCAGAGTTGCAGGAATAGTTCAACATACGCAAATCGATAAATGTAATTCATTATATAAGTGGACTGAAGGACAAAAATCACATGATCATATCATTAGATGCAGAGAAAGCATTTGACAAAATCCAACATCCTTTCATGATAAAAATTTGACAGAGACTGGCAATAGAAGGAACAAAAATAACAAAATAAGGCTATTTATCACAAGTCTATAGCCACCATATTATTAATGAGGGAAAACTTGATGCTTTTCCAATAAAATCAGGAACAAGATGAGGGTGTCCATTGGCCCTACTTTTATTTAATATAGTACTGGAAGTCTTAGCTAGAGCAATAAGGCAAGAGACACACACAAAGAGGTCTAGTTATTATTATATGCAGATGACATAATTCTATACATAAAGCACCCTAAAGACTCTACCACCAAAGCGATAGAGATGATAAACACCTATAGCATGTATTAGGATACAAAATAAAGACACGGAAATCAGAAGTCTTTCTATAAGCCAACCAGAAACCCACACAGGATGAAGTCAGAGGAGCACTCCCATTCACAATGCTTTAAAAAAAAAAAAAAAAAAAAAGGAGCTGGAATAACCTTAACTAAGGAAGTGAAGGATCTCTACAATGAAAAATTTAAAACACTCACAAGCACGAAATTGCAAAACACACAAGGAAATGGAAAGACATTCTTTGTTCTTGGATCAGAAGAATCAATGTTGTAGAAATGGCAGTGTTACCAAAAGCAATCTACACATTTAATGCAATCGCCATACAAACCACAATGGCATTCTTTACAAAAATAGAAAGAAAAATCCAAAAATTCATTGGGAAGCACAAAAAATATCAAAAAACTGACACAATACTGACCAAGAAAAATAAGGGTGGTGGCATCACCATCCCTGATTTTAAACTATACTGCAAAGTCATAGTAACAAAAACAGCATGGTACTGGCACAGAAGCAGACCTGTACATCAATGGAACAGAATAGAGGACCTAGGTGTATGTCTGGGTAGCTATAGACACCTGATATTTGACAAAAAATGCCAAAAATATCCATTGGAGAAAATATAGCCTCTTTAGCAAATGGTGCTGGGTACACTGAATATCTATAGAAGGGTGAAAATATGTCCTCTTTCTCCATGCACAAGAGTTAAGTCCAAATGAAATAAAGATGTTAATATCAGACTTGAAACTGTTGAAACTGCTAGAGATTAAATAGGGGAAGGTCTGCAACATATTGGTCTTGGCAAAGAGTTTGTGAATATAACCCCAATTACTCATGCAATGAAACCACAGATTAACTTCTGGGACCACATGAAATTATAGATTTTGTATAGCAAAGGGCATTGTGAATAAAGCAAAGAGGCAACTTGCAGAATGGTTAAAAATCTTTGCCAGCTATACATCTGATAGTGGATTAATATCTAGGATATACAAGGAATTAAAAAAATAAACAATAAGAAATCAAACAATCTAATTAAAAATAGGCTATGGAAATAAATAGAGAGTTCTCAAAAGAAGAAATACAGATGGCATATAAATATCTGAAAATGTGCTACATTGCTAGTCTTCAGGAAAATGCAGATTAAAACTAATGTGGAGATTCCATCTCACTCCTGCCAGATTGGCTGCCATCATGAAAGCAAATGGCCATAAATGCTGGCAAGGAGGTGGAAAAAGAGGAACCCTTCTATTGTTGGTAGAAATGCAATCTGGCCCAGCCATTGTGGAAATCAGCTTGAAGGTTTTTGAGGCAGCTAAAAATAGATTTACCATATGTCCGAGCTATAGCACTCTTAGGCATATGTCCTAAGGACTCGTCCTTATCACCTTACAGATACTTGCTCAACCATGTTTATTACCACTGTAGTCACAATAGCTGGGAAATGGAACAGCCTCCATGTCCCTCAGCTGATGAGTAGATAATGAAAATATGGCACATTTATACAATAGAGTTCTACTAAGAGATAAAGAAAAATGAAATTATGAAATTTGCAGGAAAATGGATGGGTCTGAGAAAGATTATACTAAGTGAGGAATCCCAGGCCCAGAAAGCCAAGCGCCACATGTTCTCTCTCATATGTGGATCCTAGCTAGAGATGACTGGACTTCTGTGTGAGTAGGAAGAAAAGTCAGTAACAGAGGCCAGTAAGCTAGAAAGGAGATATAAAGGGAATAGAAAGGAAGCAGGGGTACTTAATAGGATAGTATTGTATATATGTAAGTAGAAGTATAGATTAGTGGGTGTGAAAGGGCCTACTGAGTTCAGGGGAAGATTGAGTAAAGGAAAGGTAGAAGGAGGCCAAAGAAAATGTAAACAAATATAAACAAATCATATGAAAACCTACTTTTTAGACAATGGAACACTGAGGTGGAATAGATTGTTACTAGAAAATTTTCAATGCCAGGGATGGGACACCTTCCAGTGAGTTCGTGGCCCCCAAAACATTATAGTCCATTGCTGAGGCCCTTGGCTTCCCACCAGGGATAGAACATACTGGCTGAAGACTCCACATACTTGGGCTGCAAGGCCACTGAGAAATCCTGCTAGAACTGAGCTGGTAACCTCCTCCATGTAGGCCAAATGACAAAAATCTGAAAGAAGCCATTCTGCATGCAGTTCAATGGGAGAAAGAGAAATCACCAGTGAAGATAATCAACAGTGGGCACTAGAAGCCTTATATTTTGCCAGCCCAAATGAGCCAACGGTTGCAATAGTGCCTGCCTGTCCTAGTGGAAACCAACTGCCCGCTAGTTGGACTTGAGGCCTGCTCCATGGGAGGGAATACATCCCTGATACTATAAACCTACAACAGGAATAGTCATGAACCCCAGAGGTTTAACGTCTGCTTCTGTCTCACTAAATGTATATACTATGCTCACCAAACTGTGCAGTAAGCACTTGTCATAATGTTCATAACTATACATTAATTCTTACTGTTGGTAGAGAACCTTTTTTTTTTTTTTTTTTGGTTTTTCAAGGTAGGGTCTCACTCTGGTCCAGGCTGACCTGGAATTCACTATGTAGTCTCAGGGTGGCCTTGAACTCATGGCGATCCTCCTACCTCTGCCTCCCAAGTGCTGGGATTAAAGGCGTGCGCCACCACACCCGGCTCCTTTTGTTTTCTGATGGCAGTGAGTTTGTGATGACTCTGAAGGCATCTTGGTGCTGTGAAGAAGTGACAGAGAAGTGTTTAGCACTGCAGTATCTTATTGCAACTTCCAAGGCTAAGGGTTCATTATGGAGTAGGATCAGAAAGAATGTAAGCATCAGATGATCAGAAGGACTCCTTACAATGTGCTCCTCCAGACACAAAATGGCTGGTATATCCATGACCCCACAGTGCCTTACACTATGTACAAAAGACCATTGTTACCAGAGGTAAAAGAACATGACATCTAAATAAAAGAGAGACTGATTGAGGGGAAATGATGGAGAATGGAATTTCAAAGGGGAAAGTGTTTGTTTGGGGGGGGGGGGTATTACCATGGCATATTGTTTACAATCACAGAAGTTTTTAATCATAAAAAATAGAGTAAATTAAAAAACCAAATTAAAAAAAAAAAAAACATGCTTGGTGAGCCAGGTGTGGTGGTACACTCCTTTAATCCCAGCACTTGGGAGGCAGAGGTCGGAGGATCAATGTGAGTTCAAGGCCACCTGAGACTACATAGTGAATTCCAGATGAGTCTGGACACTACTACCTAAACAAACAAACAAACAAACAAACAAACAAACAAACAAAAACTCACGCTATTCTAAGTTTGCGTGCTCTACCCATCAAATGTCACTTTTCTTAACACCCAGCCTCTTTGTAACAAACTTCAAATTAAAATTTTCTATTTTGTAATTTTTATATCTTCTCTGCTCATTCTCTCTTCAAGTGCTCCAATCAGGAATATACATTCTGCAGTCCATCACAAACATTGTTTTCACCAACATCTTTTCATTCCCCATGACCCAAACACCAAGTCAGTTGTTTGATTCCCTACAATCGGATCCTTCCAAGATACACATCACATCACATACTTCCTCTGCTCCACCTTGCACTGGCTTCCACCTGACAGGAAGCCAAAGTTGTGACAGAGGTCTCCAGAGGGGTTGACATCATCTGGCTTTCCATGTCTCCCCCATTGCTCTCCTTGTCCCACAAGGCTCCCTAAATACCCAGGGTTACCACCACCCACACAGCCCTTGCAGTCCTCGATCCTTTATGTGGAAAGTCCCTTTCCCTGGTCACTGGTGACTTGTTCCTTTTTTATAAATTTGTTCCAAATGTCATGTCTTCTAAACAAAATCTCTCTCATGAGTACTCTAGGTCTTAAAAAGTATCAGGGAAGTGGCTACTTCAAGCCTTTAAAACTCCTCATTGGGTTAGGGGGTAGAATCCTATCAGCACATAAACACCTGAACACCCGCAATCTCTGCTTAGAATCCTGAAGTTGGGGAGAGGCATGAAATGATGTCAAGAATTATGATTCTATCTCCTCCTGTGCAGACAGTGTCTCAGTGAGTGGGACAGGCTATAGGAAGGAACAGTGACATGATAATGGATACTGTATGCTGAGAATCAGCTGGATGCCAGGAACTTTATGAACAGAACCTGAATGAGTAAATGCATATGGTTAGACCCCTTTATAGAAGAGGAACAGCAGAAAAGTGGCAAATAAGTTACACAAATATATATACATACATATGTATATATGTATATATGCACATATATATATACATATACATATGTATATATATGTATGTATGTATGTATGAATGTATGTATAGAGAGAGTTAGACCACAGCTATGATGACTCCATTGTGACTCAATCTCATGCTCTTTCCAAGGCATCTAGCTCTTATGCATACTTGTCTACATGCTAAGGTACTAGACCCATAGATGGACAGTGGTCAACTGGCATTCGGACAAGCATCATTTATTAGACATAGAGGGAAAAACTTGCTCCACACAAAGATAAGGCCTTGGGAAGTGAGAAAAAAGAGTAGTTAGGGATGCATTGGGACAGTTGGAGCTTTGGTCTATGGAAAAACAATTGCCAGTGGCTGTGCCTTGCTTTTATTTTAAGTGCAAGAAAATATTCAAGTGTGGACAGTGAGAAATAATTTTCAGCTGGAAGGCTGCCATGACTAAATTGCCAATGGGATCTGATTTGTAGGAAATACTCAAAAGGCTCAAAGTCAATTCTAATGGCTGACATTTAACATTTTAATCCAATTTCCCTAATGTAGTTAAACCTGTGACAAAATGCCAGTAAGAAATCTTCGTGTCATAAGCTACTTCAAGTCTCAACAAGCAAACATCTACAAGCACCTTAGCATTCACCTCAGCCAAATGAGACCAGTGGTGCCTCCTTGTACCATGAATCAGGACAGGTGGGGAGGGGAGGTCTAGGGAACAGAAAATATAGTTTTTTCCCCAGCCATGGCTGGACTAGGATCAAGACTGTAAGTGCAATCCCTTAATTAACATGATCTCCCTCTAAATGACCTTTGCTCACACAATCCCACTCTGGAGAACAGCATTTAGGACACCCTTTGTTGTAGGTTTTCGGTTTAGAAGAATTGATAATAATATTAAGTACAAACACTGTCTCTGCCTGTCAAATTTTGTGGCTGCATATCTAAAGAGGAGCTGGGATGTCTTGTGATAAAACATAATATTTATATTGAAACTCAAAGCTCTTGCTACACAGAGGACAAAGTGCTTGCTATGGTGACACGTGCTTTGGCAGCTAAAATGGCATCGTTTCCTGAATCCTAAGCCAGAATTAAAAAAATAATAATTAGCTATTATTTTGAGGGACATGGGACTATTCTGTCAGGTGAAAAGAAGAAGTTAATGTTTTATAAAATGCCACCATTCCCAATCCCCTCACACAGCCTTATGGCTATTTGATGAAGAAATACTTGTTTAGAAAGATTCCTTGAGATAATGGGGTTGCCTGTATACCTTTTAACAAGTTGATCTGTGCATCTATTATTCTGAACATTTACTCAGTAGCTCTCAAGTCAACCCACTATATAATTGGACTTCTAGAAAACTCTGTGTTGAAGAAAAAAGAATTAAGTGCTTCACTGAATTCTGAGGAATGAATGACATAAGGCAGCATATACGGTTCTATTTAATTACTGCAATCATATATGTGTTTTCCTATTGGTTTATTTTTCCCAAAAGCAGAACAATATTTTGAGATGTAAAAGCAACCCTTCAAAAATACAGAAAAGGGGTTTCTTTGTCTTCCACATGGCTGTCAAGTTTCCATGGTGACCAGCTCTTGAAACCTGATTCACCAAGGTGATCTAGGGCTTCCTGCTCCCTCACAGGTAGCCTCACAGGAGGACAAAGGAGAGCCAGTGGTCAGAGGTAGGCTGCCAGAAAACTGCCAAGAGGCTCAGTGTCTGACTTTGAGATTTTGTCAATGCCATCCGCTCATTATTTTGCCTGAATGTCACTGAACTTTGAACAATACATTTCACGTAGTTTAACTGAAGTTTAAAAGTGAGGGAGGAACAGGAGAAAGATAGCCTTTTACAGACAGCAGGGATAATGGCTCAAGGAGAACAGGGACACCACCTTGCCTGCCCCGAGAAGTCTAGAGGCTGCATCTGATCCAGACTCCTCCAAGAAGGCTGCAGGCAACACTTCCCAGCAACAGCTTCCTGCTTCTTCCTCAGCTTAGCCCACCTGAGCCTGCATCTTGAACCAACCAACCAATCAGGTCTCTCCCTTACACACCTGAGCCTGATGATGTCTCATCCACAGATGGGTCTGGCACTCTTGACTGTTCATTCTCCTGGTGCCTAACTCTCCCAGTCCCTGCTTTGGTAAGCTCTCAGCCTGGGAAGGGAGGAGAACTGCCTTCAGCTCTGACTCCTTCCCCATCCTAATTCTGTCTTTTCTGGCCCCCTGTGTGAGTGTGAGTACAAGGTCATCTTTTGGCTTGGGCTCTCATGCTTTGCTTCCCACGTGTTACTGAGCCTTCTTCAGAGGCTTTTCCAGGGAGATTTCTCAGCGAAGGAGAGTCTCTCATCCTCCCGGAACCTTTACCCAGCCCCTTTGAGTCTGTCAACTAGCCTTTCCCTGGATCTTAATTCTCCCTAAAACAAGACCTCATGATCCACAATTTGCTCTTCTCAGGGTCCATGTTTTTCAGTTGCATGGTAATGCAGGAAAGACTTCAAAATTTGGGGTCTAAAGATTGGATTCCTTTGCATCTTCAAAGAATGTAATCCCTGTCTTGGCCCCAAATGGTGCTTCAATGAGGCAGTTAGGGTGACTGGGCCCTAGAAGTAAAGGCAGGAATGGCTTTGAGCCTTCCTGTGTAATCTCCACTTTGCTAGAGAACAAAAAATTATCTTACTTCCTATCTATTGCCAAAAAGGAGTTCCTTAGGCCTGTTTCCCCATAAGCAACCTGAGCCCCTTCCTGGGAAGGAGTATTGTGGAAGGTTTAAATCTGATCCTGACTTGGTTGTTGGTTAAAACCAGCCTCCAAACTTGGGACTCCTGGCTGGCCCCTTCCTGAGGCATCACCTAGCCCAGACCAATCAGCTGTCTCTCAGGCTCACCTGAGTGGGAAGGGCAAGCCCACCATAGGAAGGTTTTAAGTAGATGCTCAGCAGCTGGACAAAGCTGTCCTTGCTGCCTGTTCATGTCTCCTGAACCTCTAGGTCCTGTAAGTCTCATCGTCTCAGCTCATCCAGAACCCCACCCTCACCCTGTTCGCACATGGGCTCACCCCCTTCTATCTCCCACAGGCAGGAGCTCTCCATACCTTCTTCCCTTTCCTCTTCAAATCCCTTTTCATATTTCTTCCAGGCACATCATATCTCAGACCTTGTGGGTATATGTGAGTTTGTCCATTTCCCTGCCCTTGCTTTTATATTTCCGTCAGTAAATGTAGTAATAACTGCCTTTCTTAGTCTTGGTTTATCCAGTTCTTTGGTTAACAACACACGTGATCTTTGTGTCTGGAGTTCAAAGGCTTTCCCCTCCTCTCACATGAAAAGTACTTTCCTTCATCCATTTTCCACTCCATCTAGATAAAGGGGGCAGGCCTGGGTGGCACAGCTAAATCACTCCTGCTCTTCCTCTCCTACACACTTCCTGTGACCACTCCCAACTTTGCACTTCCCTGCAACTATGCTTCTGAGGCAGCGACAAAGTGCTTGGCTTTTTCTTGGCTAAACTCAGGACTTGTCCTTGGGCCTACAGAAGGAAACAAAAAAAAACCAAGGCCATTTCACTTTACTGCAGATGAGAAATGTCAGAATGGTGAATCTGGTTGGTTTCTTTTCTCTCCAGAGTAGGTGACCAAATAAGTTGTCCCAATGAAATATACAATGTCATCAAATCACAGGGTTACAATGGTTCTGGACTATTATTTAATGTTGGAATTCTCTTACCACTACTGCTGGTATCACTCACACCCAGGCTTTTGGTCTGTTGTACACATCCAAATGTTTGCTACCTACACGAGCATATCCTTAACTATACCTTACACACATTTTGCCAGGAAGAACTGTGTGCCCTTGTTGAGCCATTCCTTTAACTTCTTGCTCAGTGTACTTCAATCCCAGCAATGAAACCAGAAAGATGAATGGTTGCCTTCATCCTTTCCCTTCCTCATACCACACATTGAATGTCTGCCAAGCCTTGACAATTCTGCCACCACCAGTGAGACCTATGACTCACCCCTTATTCTAGACAACTCTCCTATGTATTTTTCATTATGAAAATAATGGCTGTGTTTCCTAGCCTGCTGCCTTGTTGTTCAAAGAGAATCTTGTCCCATCTACAGGCTGAGACCTGTTTGCTAACCTTTCCTTCTTTGCGGAGAGCTGAGCTTCCTGAGGCAAATGTAATTTATGTAGAAGGGAATTCTCATCTTAGGAAGATTTTGGACATTTTTCATGAAGTTCAGGATCACCCTCCTAGCCTTGAAATAGAACAAGAAAGAAACAAAACAAACAAAAGAGTGTTAGCAGCAGACCTGGCGGATTACTGCTCATTAAAGGAGACTAAGAGAACAGCAAGCAGACACACACACTGTGGGATCACGCCCTATGCCTTGTGTCTACAGCCTCTCTGGTGGTCAGAGGGTGGCTCTAGAGAAACCTCTTCAAAGCAACAGCTCCAGTAGCAACCAATCCCAGCAGGGGGCAGGGCCAGTGTTCCCAGGGCCCAAGGCACAGCAGGCTGTCTTCTAGAATCAAAGCAATTGTAGAGGAATCAACACCTGCATGAAATAATAAGCTCTGAACCTTAGTTGGCAACATCTACATACTTCACACCATGTCAGAAACCCACATATTCCATCATTTTTGGTATTTTTTAAATTTTTTAAAGATTTGTTTTTATTTATTAGAGACAGAGAGGGAGGAGGAGGAGGGGGGAGAATGGCGCACCATGGCCTCTAGCCACTGCAAAGGCACTCCAGACACATGGGCCACCATGTGCATCTGGCTTACGTGGGACGTGGAGATGTGAAACTGGGTCCTTAGCCTTTGTAGCAAGTGCCTTAACCACTAAGCCATCTCTCCAGCCCATTTTTGGTATTTTTAAACAAGCTACACAATGTAACATGAAAATACACTGGAAGTAATTATTACGCTTCTCAAATAAAAATTTCATAAAATCAAATTTCACACACACTACCTTCAAACTAGAAACACACTTATTAAACAAACAATGGATTTCCAAGGTTAAACTGGGTAATTTTAAGTGAAATATAAAAGAAACATCTTTCTCTTATTTTATAGTGTTTTTCTCATGCTCACTTAAAAGACATATTTGTTTTAAAAGTGATGATCTGCTGGTCTGTAATTGAAGATTGAGGAGGAAAAAATGATCCTCTCAGCTTTCCATTCCATGAGAGGGCTGTGGTATGAAAAAGCAAACAAATCTGATTACTGGTGAAGCGTCTGGTTTTCACAAAGACTTCTCAGGTGTTTTCATTTGGGTGATGAATAAAGTAGAAACCCTTTAAAATGCCAAATCTAGAGAAGACATCACATCGGAGTAAGTGGCAGGACACCTAAAGTAAGACGAACAGGCTCATCTCCATCTTCTCCACTCAAGTCCACAGGGGTCTTCTGGCTAGTGCCATTTTTCCTAAAGGAGATGATTTTCTACTAGAAAAGAGAGTACGTCCCCAAGGACACTGGTTCTTGAATCTCTCTCGTGGTGGGCAATGGAGCTTGTATGAGGTGAGTGAGCATAGTTAGCAAGCAAGTTCACTGCTCGGTCTGTAGCAAGGTTAGCATAGTCTTCAGAAGCCAGATAACGTCAGTTTGTTGACATTAGGACTCTGGGTAGGGCTTTCACAATCAATCCTTCCATCCACTCTTTAAAGTTGTGTTTTCCAACTCTGCCCCGCAGGTGGACTAGTGTGAATTTTCCACATGTGCTGTTAATATGCCCAAAATTGGGGCTGCAAAGGAGATAAAATATGTATTAATTGAATGTTTTGTGCAGCCTTGTTGTTACTCATAATTAAGAGCTTTATACACATATGGTTGTATGTTCTATAACTCACTCATCACAGTTCCAGGGAAGCAGCCTATAGAAAATCATAAAACACAAAAAGCTCTGTGTGATGGGGGCAGGGGCTTATTTCATTTTACATGATACAGAAAACTTCTCTGCTTCCAAACTTGAAATGCTACTCATAGCAAATAAAAGGTCGCTAAGATAATTATTCTCTCAATTGATGAACAATGCAAACCACGAATGTGATGACGGCTATGCATCAATGAAATATATATGACACAGGGTCATGTAAAAAAAAAACTCAGGAAACAAAGCGGGATATGAGTATGACTGGAGAAAAATAAATTCAAGGAACTATATACAAGTAAAATAAACAGTAACAAGCTGTATTAGTTACTTTTTCTTCTCTGTGACCAAATATCTGACCAGATGCAAGGGTTAATACACCCTTAAGGAAGGGTTTATTTCAGCCATTAGGGGAGGCGTGGCATCCAGAGCTTGAATCAGCTGAATACAGTGCATCCAAGTGAGGAAACAGAGAGAGAGGAATGTTTAAGTTCAGCCACCATTCTCCTTTCTGTAAGTCCAGACCCCTAGCCCATGGAATGGACCTACTGTTAAAGTAGCTCTTCCCATTTCAATTAATCAAACCTTAACAATACCTCACATACATTCCCAGAGATTTCTTTCCATGGTGACTCTAACTCTTGTGAATTTGACGCTGATTAAGTTTCACAGGAACTTAATCAGTCAGGAAGGGATTCATACTGCTTTTCAGATGAAAGTAACATTAAATTGGGATTTTGATTATTGATCCTTGAAATCTTCTTATGATTGAATATCCCATGATCCTACGGACCTAAGATATTTGTGTTATCCCCCAATTGGTCTGTTTTGATGATATGATGCAGCGTGTCTGGACTGGGTGTGTACACAAAAACACGTAAACACATACTGAGGCACAAGTAGGCTTGCACTTACAGCTCTGAAAAGGGCTGTTACAGAATATAAACACTATTGTATGTAGAAAACATAATACTGACAGGCATATGCCTATGGTCTGGTGTATTAACCTGATTCAATCAGGAACAATTTCTTCCTCATACATGTGGTGGTTTGATCCAGTTGTCCCCCATAAACTTAGGTGTTTTGAATGCTAGGTTTGCAGCTGATAGAGATTTGGAAAATAATGCCTTCTGGAGGGAGTGTATCGTTGGGACGGGCTTATGGGTGTTAAAGCTAGTTTCACTTGCCAGTTTTTGGCACACACTCTTAATGGAACTAGGTTTGATTCCCCACAAGTCAAATAGGTCAGATATAAAAGTGGCACATGCATCTGGAGGACCCTTGCAGCAGCTGGTAGATCTGGCGTGACCAATTTCTCCCTCACTCTAAATAAATAAAGTAAATTAAAAAAATAAGAGAATTTTTTACATTACACAGGATGTTAAAAGTGATTTACAGATTATTTATTTATTTATTTATTTGAGAGCGACAGACACAGAGAGAAAGACAGATAGAGGGAGGAAGAGAGAATGGGCGCGCCAGGGCTTCCAGCCTCTGCAAACGAACTCCAGACGCGTGCGCCCCCTTGTGCATCTGGCTAACGTGGGACCTGGGGAATCGAGCCTCGAACCGGGGTCCTTAGGCTTCACAGGCAAGCGCTTAACCGCTAAGCCATTTCTCCAGCCCGATTTATAGATAATTTAAGAACACAGGAGGATGTGCCCACATTATATGTAAATGATATTCCACTTCACTAAGGGACTTGAACATCCACAGATTTAGCTTCTCCAGCAGGGCTGGAGCCAAATCCCTGTGGTGTCACCTCCATGCAGGACGACTGTGCTTCTCTTCTCTTTATTTATATATAAAAACAAACCTACCAGTGTATTTATTGTCTACTAGCAAGATATTCCTTCTGCAGAGTATGGCCTATTTTGAGTTCGTTTCTAAGATAACTGCTGTTTGGTTTCAGTCTGAAATGTCTTTCACTGGCTCACTCTGATCGCTTGTCCCCTGGTTGGTGGCACTACTGTGGGAGGCTGTGGGAACATCAGGGGCTGGAGCACAGCTGGCTGAGGCAGGACACTGTGGCAGGCCTCTGCCCCCTGGTTTGCACCGTGCTTCCATGACTACTAGCCTGCTGCTTCGTGGGAGGTCATGACCACGTGCTGCCACTGCATGAATGCTGCTGTGACAGGATGCACTGACATTAGGAGCCAAAACAGTTATCTCTTCCCCTCGCTTCGTATGCCCCAGTGACAAGAAAGGATAAAAGAGAACACTGTTCATACACTTGCTGACACCTTATGTACTTCAAGCTGATGACACATGGAAAACTTCCCATGGCCACAGCAGCACAGGGCCCAAGTGGGTCCAGGTCATCCATGCAGGCCTGCGTGCTCATGAAAGGCACAGGTGTTGGGCAAGGCTCACCTGCTATGGCATCTTCCAAGGACTCTCTAGCAATTGGTGTTGGACACACATTCAAGAACTGATTGTCCACGAGCTGGATCCCTATCGCCAGTGAGTTAGTGGCTGCCGACACACCATTTCCCCTTAAAAGGAGGAGAAAAGGAAACAAACAAACAAACAAAACACAGCACCACCAACAAAAACCATATTACACATTTCACTAAGATGGCAGCATGAGCAATGCTGAGTTCAAATCTCTTGGAATACCTAAGATCTAAAACCCCCTTAGAATGTCTCAAATCAACTATTTAACTAGGAAAACAAAACGGAAACAGGACACTTGATAATTCTTTAAGAATCATTGCAGCCAGGCATGGTATCACATGCCTTTATTCCCAGCATGTGGAAAGAGATGTAGGAGGATCGCTGTGAATTCAAGGCCACCCTGAGACTACCCCATGAATCCCACATCAGCCAGGGATCGTGAAAGAACCTACCTCAAAAAAGAAACAACGAAAAAAAAAAAAATCATTGCTATTGCTTCTATAAATTCTCTTTTACACAAGTGTAATAAATATGAATAAGTAAACAATCATTTGACATTTGTCATGCTTTGTAAAATTGCCTTTCTACAAGAAGTACCAATGAAATATGTGTGGATGCTCCAGGGTCGTCAGCCTAACCTGCAGAACCCTAGAGTTCACAATCGCCTCTGCTGATTGCCCATGTCATTACAGCCAGAACCACAAGGCTGTATTCTAAGATTCCCCAGGAGTAACAGGTAAACCATGAGTCAAATGTGAAAAGCACATAGGCCTAAGAATGTTACACGTTTGTCTATGAATATCAGAAAAGGCAAAATCAACAACCTTTAATATACACCTGAGCATTCAATGGATACAGGTTCAGTATGTGTCCACATGTCTAACATCATCAGGAAAGGGAATTAACATGAGAATTCACACTCACAGAGCCCTTCTTATACCTTTGCGCCATGCTGCCATTGGGAAGTCCAGTTCAATGGGTGCTTGTTCCTTATGAAATTTTCTATTGTCCTGAATATATATTACAATCTAAAACAAAGATGAATAAGTAAAGATAGCTTTACATGCAAACAGTTCAAAATGTAAAAGTAAAAAGAGGGCCAGGGATGTAGCTCAGCTGACAGAGTGCCTGCCTATCATAGCATAAAACTTGGAGTGATGGCACAAGCCTATAATCCCAGCAGTCACTCACAGGTGGAGGCAGAAGGACCAAAAGTGCAAGCTCATCCTCCACTCCAGCCTGGGATACAGAAGATCCTGTATCAAGGTTCAATTGTAGATATGAAAACAAAGTGCAGCATGAATGCACTGTCAATAAGGGAAATCTCAAAGAGTTGGGATTTGAGTACCTGGTCCCAAGTGGATGGGGAGATTTGTTCCCCAACGTCCTTCACATAATCAACTGTGGCCTCAAGAACTGAGGCCATATCATTCTTCCTCCCCTTCACATTTGGCAAGAGACCACGCAGCTGCTCACAGGAGTACTTGATTCTTTCTCTGATTAAAGAATTGTAACAAGTAAGGAACAATTAGTCTCAGTGTTTTCTTTGTGCACAAGTTAGGAAAATCCTTCTTCTAGGTTTTGTGTGTAATGAAGTCTGCCCATCTTAATCCCCATCTACTTCAGAGGAAACTCATGCCCACAGATCAGCAGCCCTTCCAAGTCCCTAGACCATCATCACCACGCCCAGCCACTATCCACAAACCCTTCTCAAGGAACAGCTACCAAGTACAGTGTGTGCCACAGCTGCCCACAATTCCCTTGCCCTTGGCCATCATAGTGTTTGCAGACACTGGAGAAAATGTGCACCTTCACTGCCCCTGGAGACCTAGTGACATCTTGCCCTCCTAGGAGAGAATCACACAGTATATATAAATCCTGTTACAATCTCATTAGATGCCAGGCAAGTGAGAAACTATCTGTGTCTGAACAACATTTCCAACAATACATTATTTACCATCTTGCAATTCAAGGGCCCCACAATCCCCACGTGCCCCACAACCACCGTGCCCCACGCCCACGCACCCCCCCCATCACGCCCTGAGCGCCCCTCCCCCACGCGCCCCACTCTCCCTATCCACACACAGCAGGCGCGCCCCACATCGTCCCGCGGCCCAGGGGGACACAGGGGGGCCCAGGCGTGCCCCATGCCCCCGCCCCCCCCCCCCCCGCACCCGGAGACCCCTGCGCCCCACCCTCGCCCCCTCCCCCCCATGCGCCCCACGCTCCCTATCCACACACCGCAGGGGCACCCCAAGTGCCCCGTGGCTTCCCGCGCCCCAGGTGCCCAGGCGTGCCCCACGCGCCCTGCATGCCAGGAGACCCCTGCGCCCCCCCCCCCGCCCCCCCACTCCGCCCCCGCGCGCCCCATGCTCCCTATCCACACACAGCAGGGGCACCCCAAGTGCCCAGGCGTGCCCCACGCCCCCCCCCGCGCACCCCTGAGACCCTTGCACCCCACCCCCACGTGCCTCGAACCCCACCCCCGTGCGCTGCAGCACCCCACCCCCCCCCCGCGCACCCCACCCTCCCTATCCACGCACGGCAGGCCGCCCTGAGCAACCTGCAGCGTCGGTGCCCCGGGCGACAATGCGTGCCCTGCGGCCCCCAGGCCCCCCCCACGTGGCCCCCCACCCCGCGCTCCTCAAGCCCCCACGAATGCGCGCCCCGCTCCCCCCCCTGAGCATCCAGAGCGCCCCCGCATCGCACCTTCTTACCTCAGCGTACTACCCCCCCCGAACTGTGACCCCCCCCCCCCCGCGCAAAACCGCCTCCACCGCCCCCCACCCCCCACCGCCCCCCACTTTGGTAAGAGTGAGCAAAACCCAGGCTGCTTGCAAATGCCCAGGCTGCCTTGGATTTGCATTAAGCTAGATCCCAGGCTGCTCCACCCACCTACCTGCCCATACACTGACATGGGTAGACCACAGCGCAAGAGAAATTACACGAAAAATAGAATGGAAAAAAACCCAGACAGATCACCCAGTCCAACAAGGATCACAACTAACCAAAACATAGAAGAGTGTTTAGGATCAGAACATCAAGTGGAAGCAATGAACAATGCAACCCTGACCAAACTACTGCTAGAACTGACAGGAAAGCTACAAAGGATAGATAATCATATGGATGCTACCATCACTAAGCTAGAGCAATATGATAAGACACTGGAAGGAATTCAAAGAGAGCTAAGAGAGTTGAGGGAGAGTGAAAAAAAAGAGGACCTTAAAAATCAGATGGCCATACTAAATGAAAATATAAAGAAATGCAAGGATGATTTCTAAGAATCATCAAGAAAATCAGAAAATGAGGTGAAAAGGGAGCTGTACAGAGCGATGGAAGTGATACATAGGAAAGTAGTAGAAAATGCAAACTTAATTGAACAAGCCCAAAACTCACTAGAGGCTCTCAAGAATAGAGTCAGCGAAGCGGAAGATAGAAATTCTGACTTGGAAGACAGGATGGAAGGAACAGTTCAAGAGTCCAAAAATTTCAGTAAGTTCAAAAGTTCCTGTGAACAGAACATGAGAGAATTGTGGGAAACACTTAAACGTCCTAATATCAGAATCATTGGAATACCAGAAGGAGAAGAATTTCAAACCAAAGGCATAGAGAACCTATTTAACACAATAATTGAAGAAAACTTCCCCCGTCTCTTTAAAGAAAGGCCCATCAAGATTCAAGAAGCAAACAGAACTCCTAACCGACTAGACCAAAGGAGAAACTCCCCAAGACATATTATCATTAAAACTCTAAACATTGACACCAAGGAAAAAATCCTAAAAGCAGCTAGGGAAAAGCAGCACACCACTTTCAAAGGAAGCCCCATCACAATTACTTCAGACTTCTCAATGGAAACCCTGAAAGCTAGAAGGGCCTGGAATGAAACTCTCCAAACTCTAAGAAATATGGCTTCCAACCCAAAGTACTCTACCCTGCAAAAGTCTCCCTTATAATAGATGGTGAAAGGAAAACTTTCCATGACCAAACTCAGCTTTACAATTATATGAACACAAAACCAAACCTACAGAAAGTACTCCAGGAAATTCTCCACAGAGAAGAAACAAATAACCAAACACAAATGCCTACAAGAAGCAGATAACAGCAACCAAACCAAGAGTAGATAGGAAAAAAAAAAAATTAAATTCCATGGAAATGCCAACACACCTCTACCACCACAAGATGACAGGGATCAAATCAAACCTCACAGTCATCGCCCTAAATATTAATGGCCTTAATTCACCCATCAAGAGACACAGGCTAAGGGGGTGGATCAAAAAATTAGACCCCTCAATCTGCTGCCTTCAAGAAACCCACCTTACCACTAAAGACAGAAACCTCCTCAGGGTGAAAGGGTGGAAAACAATATTCCAGGCAAATGGGAATAAGAAACAAGCAGGTGTAGCTATATTAATATCAGATAAAGTTGACTTCAAACCAAAAACAATCAAAAAAGACCAAGAAGGCTACTTCCTACTTATAAAGGAAACAATCCATCAAGAGGATATCGCAATCATAAATCATAAATCTGTATGCACCAAACACAGGGGCACCACAGTTCATAAAACAAAACCTCCTTGACAATAAAACAGAAATAACCACCAACACCATCATAGCTGGGGACTTCAACACACCATTATCAGTAATAGACAGATCATCCAAACAGAAGCTCAACAGGGAAGTAAGAGAGCTCAACAAAACCATAGAGCACTTAGACCTAATAGACATCTACAGAACTTTCCATCCCAAATCCACAGACTACACATTCTTCTCAGCAGCCCATGGAACATTCTCTAAAATGGACCATATACTGAGTCACAAAGATAGCCTCCACATATTTAGGATAATCAACATAATTCCCTGCATGATATCAGATCATAATGCTATATTCCTAGAAATCAACAACAAAAAAACCAACAAGAACCCCAACGGCAACTGGAAACTGAATAGCACACTCTTAAACAATAAATGGATAGTGGATGAAATAAAAAATGAAATTGCAAAATTCCTGGAAGTGAATGACAATGACAGCACGTCATACCAAAATCTATGGGACACAATGAAGGCCAGTCCTCAGGGGAAAATTCATAGCACTCATGGCCTTCATCAAAAAGACAGAAAGATCCCAAATCAATAGGCTAACCCAACGTTTGAGA